>NC_061116.1:62365089-62496725 GCF_002878395.1 Capsicum annuum | reverse complement strand
TATATTATTCAAAGAAAGGTAAAGGGTTACCTTTTGGAAAAATAGTTGCCAACAAAAGAAAGAAGAAGCTACGAACTCGAAACCACGAACCAAACCTCAAACTCCAACTCATTGTCTACCCGTTAATGTTATTTGCTTTTTTTTTCTGTCAAATGTTACCCCCTTTTCTTATTAACTCTTCTCTTTTCTTGTTTTTCTCTCCCAGTCCGTATTTTTTTTCAAGGTTCCTCTCCCTTTCTTTCTGTTTTTGTCCTTTTTGTTTCCCTAATCCTCCCTATTCGTTCCCCTTATCTTTGTGCTTTTCTATGTCCCCCTTTGTGTCTATGTGGGTGTACTATATAATGTATAAGGTTGGGAAGTTAAGGGGGTTGAGGAAAAGGGGGGATGATTGGAGTAGTTTTCTTTAGGATAAGATTTTTTTATAAATTTATAATGTATAAGGTTGGGAAGTTGAGAGATTTTTTTTTTAAATATTTATAAAAAAAATATTTATAATAATTTTTTTTTATAATTTTTTTAAAATTAAATTTTTAAAAAATGACGTGGACCTCTAATGTGTTGCCACGTGGCAAAGTTGTTTTCTAAAAAATAGCTGTTAAAAGTGATGACATAGATGAGCCAATTTTGTAACGACGATGGCATGAATGAGCCCAACTTTTAACGGATGACATAAATGAGCTATTTCTGATAGTTCAGTGGCATATTTGAGCCTTTTCTTTATTCAAATTGATAAATTTCAAGGGTATCACTTATAACACTTTATTTGTCATAGGTGTGAGGCTACTAGAAGCGGTAGTTTGTATTGTCAAGGTGATGCCTGATGTACAAGCTCTTGGTTAATTCATGTAAATCACAGAGAGGACATCAATTCTATCCATTTTCTTCTTAAACCAACCCTTACCCATGTGCGCCCATCCATTTTTCCCATTTTCCTCCTACATCATTGCAAACAATCACTCTTGCAATTCAACACATGCTCACAAATGTTATTTTCATTCAACAAGTTTTATTTTTATAGCAATTTTATTAAACAATTATAATTATGCAAATTACCGGATCGTGAAGGCACCTATTCTGATTCACCTAGATAGGAGAACCGGCCTCTTATGACCTTTCAACCTGAGATACGGAAGTCTTAAGATTAGTAAAAAAATATCAATTCCTTAGGATAACAAATTTGTACAAGCTTAAAATACAGTCTGCCGAAAATGTAAATTGTTTAAGGACCTAGTATAAACAGGTAAAAGAACTTCTAAGAAGGTAAGACTAGACACAACTTCCACAATGAATGAGAGGCTTAGAAATTGTTGGAAATCACTATCCATGTCAGCTATGAAACATCAACTGATCCTGCAATCAAACTATACCTCAGAAAAGGTATAGCAAAAGTAGTATCAGTACAAACAACAAGTATTGGTAGGTATCATTGGCCGACCAGGGTTAGATCACATAAACACAATACAGAAATCACAAAAAGAAAACATGACAACTTATATATATAACAATTTAATTCGTAACACCTTCATCCATTTATGTTATCTTTATCCCTTGTTTAACCCTTATAGTTACTATAAGCCAATCTATTTCACTTACACCTTGGTTATACTCAATGATAAAAGTAAATCAATAACCATTACCTTGTAACAAGTACTACTATAAACACAAATTATGATAAATACCTCAAGTTTATGAAACTTAGCCTTTTCAAGTAACTCTACAACTTTAGTCAAGTAAAAGTCAAGAGACAACAAGTCAAGTTAAACTATGACCAAGTCAACAATTCCGACTCTAATAATATTCAAGTCAACAAATCATGACTTTAACAATATCCAAGTCAATAAATCATGACTCTAACAATATTCAAGTCAACAAATCATGACTCTAAAAATAAGAATCCTAAATATATGACAAGTAACTGGACCATACAAGAATTTCAAATATATCACGAAACATCATAATTAAGTTCACTCAATGAACCCACAACAACAACCATAATATAACTTGATCCACTCATGAAATTAATATAAATAACAACAGCAACAACACAATAATCATATATTTAGTTCACTCATACATACCTTGTAGATACATGCTAAGGGTGTTATGGTTGTCCACTAGTCATGGCTTGCAGGGGATGGGCTCTTATCTTTGTACTATACCAGTGTGGTACCCAAGTCAATCAATGAATCATATCAATCAATTTCGTGAAGATGTTCAAATATCAGTATATCCCACAATACTAACTGATATCACTACAATCAGAACAACAATGAGAATAAGCAATCATACTTATATAGTTAACATGCCTTTAATATAGCCTCAAAAAATGTGAATAACACTTAGGCATCATTTTACAATTGTATTACTTAAGTATTTAGTGTAACAATAGACAATCATCCAAATATATACTTGGTAATCTTGAGTTAATTAACTCATATAGATAACAATCATAATTTAACACACTAAATCACCAGTAGATATGAATCATTGTTTTCATTAATTATAGCATGCTCGAAGACCAATCCCCAACTTATTCAAGTAAGTATGATTAAGTCATATTCATTAAACTCAAGTAGTCATTTTAGGAGCGCACGTTCAACTAAATGGAGTCTAAAATATAGTAATTCATTTATTAATTCAATCCTCCTTTATTTGTACTGATATTAGGGATTCCTTTATTATCTAAAAACCCTTACGTTCAAGTCATTACTAGGTTTAAGACCTACTTTATTATTCAATCATTCAATTCTATTCAATTTACAGTCTAATTTTAGTCATACATCTTTATATCTTTTACTTCCTAACCCTTAGCCTAACTTGACTTTAGGCTCTTAAGTTATGTCACCACCTCCTCATGACATAATCGGTTTTCTATAACACCCCACAATGTTCTTCCCTAGTCTGAGCCTTAGAGCATGTTCAGTGAAGCAAAAATTCGGTCCCAAAAGTTTGAGAGGTATCTTTCCAAGTGTGAAATACTTTGAATCATGTAGAATTTCTCTAATATCAACTTTCTGTCATGTAGATCATTGAATAAGATTTCTGTCGATACCAAATTCGCCCAAATTTGATACTCGGAAAAAGAGTTAGAGCTATTTTAGTGAGACAGTGTGCCACCTGGCACTTTAGCGCGTCGCGGAGCCAGCCAAAATGACAATCGTCAAAATCCAGTAAACCTCTATGATTATAGTATGTCGTACTAAGGCTTAATTTTAGAATTGTCAATTTTCAGTGCACCAACGCGATTCCACCGCATCCCGGTGCCTTTCCAGTTCGCAACCAAGGTGGCAACGTGATTGCCACCGCGTCGCACCGTCATGTAGTTTCCCAATTGTCCAATTTTTAGTGAACTAACGCGATTATGGCACGTCGTGCCAACATGTAAAATCAGGATTTTCAGTTTAATTCCAAGGGCTTTTTGGTCTCTTCCCACTTTTTTTCAACCCCTATATATACCCGATAAAAGGCTCTCAACCTCATTTCCCATCTTCAACATCAAAACTAGGATTTTACAAAACCAAAACCCTTATTTCTTCTTCAATCAAAATCAATAGAGATCAAGAGAAATCAAGAGGAATCAAGAATCTCTCCAAGAACTTTCAAGAAAAGAGTTTTCCCAAGGTATGTAGATGTTAATTCTTGGGTCCCTTTCATCCAAGAAGCTCAAGTACCCTTTTCTAAATCTCAAAGATTTTATTTTTATGAGTTGTCCATGATTCATGTGAAATGAAATTGATGTTCCAGCTATTATTGAGTTGTGCTTCATGTTTGTTTACGATTTTCAAGCTTTGACCCTAGTATGTGGAATCCATGTGATGTTCATGGTAAATCCTCTTCAAGTTGCTTGTTAAATGATGTGTCCATGTCAATTAAGTGTGGAAATAGTTGAATAAGCAAAGAATGCTCCCCATATGTTTGATAAAATGCTTATGTGAAGAATTAAGGCCATTATAGCATATTGATTAGGAAACCCAAATTATGAGGAAGTCCATGCATGCCTAGTGTTTGATGAAATACCTTAGTGAATTAATTGTGATATCATAGCATGAAATCCCTAATTAGGTGTAAACCCATGCATGCCTAGTGTTTGTTGAAAGGCCGTAGTGAACAAGTTGAGACATGATAGTAGTAAATTCCCCAATTACATTCTCTCTGATACATGCTAAGACTTTAATACATGTCAAGTGCTTGACGAGTAAGTTGTGACATGATAGTATGAAGTTTCCCCAATCATGTGCTATTCAATACATGCCAAGACTAATATACGTGCGAAGTACTTGATGCACGACCTTGTTGAATGGAGTATGATCTGGTAACATGTTTTCCCTACACTATTATATGTCTATGATTCCTAAATACTTGAAGTTACTCTTTAGTAATTGTGATGATGAATAGATTTTTATGATTTCTAAATGCTAGGGATGATGCCTTAGTGATTGTGGTAGTTAATAAATGCTTATGATTCCTAAATGCTTGAAGTGATATGTTAGTAATTGCGATGGTTAATACATGTTATGATTCATAAATGCTTGAAAAGATGCTTTAGTGATTGTGATGATGAATGAATGACCGTGGTTAAGACTAGTCAAGAATGGTTATGTTTTACTTTTATGTTATTGAGTTCTGGGGTATTTATACCTAATAATTTAGCTGTTTTCTGGAGCCCATTTCAATTTTCATGATAATCCCAGTCGAGCCATGATTCTAAGAACTCAGTGAGTTATAGAACTCTATATCCTCAAACAGATACATAACTTAAGAAATCTCAGTAATCTTTGAAATCTCAGGATTGCTAGGAATCTAGCCTCAGTGTTGTACTCATCTCAGATCTTGTAGTATCTAAGTGTTCAGTTCTGGCCTCGGTAGTGA
This sequence comes from Capsicum annuum, assembly GCF_002878395.1. Classification (NCBI taxonomy): domain Eukaryota; kingdom Viridiplantae; phylum Streptophyta; class Magnoliopsida; order Solanales; family Solanaceae; genus Capsicum; species Capsicum annuum. The sequence goes on along the minus strand of NC_061116.1, from coordinate 62,491,856 downwards.
CCGAGTAATTTATTCAAACTTTGTATCGTCAGTCAGATATCGTGATTTAGTAGTATTCCGTTAGATACAAAACCAAGTGAATTCAGCTTAACTCAGTCAGATCATTTGGCAAATGAGATCAGTATCATATTTAGTTTAGTTTATGTTTAGTTGAGAATTCAGTTCAGAGTCTTTCAGTTGGGAGTAGGAGCTAGCACCTAGTGAGAAAAAGGATGGAGGATTCCCGTCAGAGAGAGGCTGAGTCGTTAGGAGCAATCCCTGAACTCCAGAACTACGTAGCCAGCGTAGGATACAGGAGTCCCCGTCATAGAGGCTATCACCGTTAGAGAGGTTTGACTACTATATTGCCTTAGGCTGACTTCCTGCGAGTGTCATCTATTTGAGAGGCTTGACCAGAGAGGTCTTTACCTGTGGCACGGTATTGACACCCTTCCAGCTGGGGTTACAGGTTGGACCCTACCTATGAGAGGTTGGGGCATGTCGGTTAAGTAACTACTTCCCATAGTTGCAGTTTCAGTATCAATCTTCAGAAATCAGGACTGTGAGGTATAGTCGTATATCTCAGTGAGGAACTCATATAGTTCCATTGATTCATGATCATCCGCCAGATAGGCGTGGTCTCATATACAGTTATTTGTTATCGATCTAGAGATCTCCCATCAGATAGGCTTGATCTTAGTCTCAGATTTTGTTGAATAACATCTCCCATCAGATAGGCTTGATCTTAGTCTCAAATTTTGTTGAGTATTCTTGTTATCATATCTAGAGATCATCCGTCAGATAGGCTTAATCTCAATCTCAGATTCTGTTAAGTATTCTTGTTATCATATCTAGAGATCATCCGTTAGATAGGCTTGATCTCACTCTCAGATTCAGTTGAGTATTCTTGTTATCAGATCCATAGATCTCCCGATAGATAGGCTTGATCTCAGTCTCAGATTCTATTGAGTATTTTTGTTGTCAAATTCAAACATGATCATTTTTTATCATTGATAATAGATTCTGGAGTTATCCGTTAGAGAGAGGTTGATCTTCGATTCCGTTAGTCGAGAGCAGTGAGCTCAAAATTCAGTCATTTATGTGAGTATATTCAGTTAATCAGTTATCAAACTCAGATGATTCAGTGATTCAGTATCTCAGTGTTAGTAGTGAGTTCAGATAACAGTAAAGCGGTATTCGAGTTTTAGTATCTAGGGTTTTGATGATTGTGATTATGGTTTGAGCTATTCGAGTTTTAGTATCTAGGGTTGTGATGATTGTGATTATGGTTTGAGCATTCCTGTATATGTTCTCGTTTGGTACTCTCATGATTATTCAGTTATGTAATTGTTCATACATGAGCCCTTGCATTTAGCCTTACCTCATCTGCATACTCGGTACATTCCCGTACTGACGCATTTGTGCTATGGTGTTTTATTTGACACCGTAGGTCTAGAGGCACGTGATCCAGAGTTTCCTCAGCAGTTCAATCCTAGTCAGAAGTAGTAGACGTAGAAGTGAGTCCTCTTCATTTGAGGATGATCCTTGTATTATTATTGCATAAAACTTTGTTTATTTTTAGTTGACAGAGTTAGTTGGGGACATGTCCCATCAAATCCACAGTTCATAGAGTTAGAGGCTTTTCGGACGGATGTATTAGTATTCAGTTTTCATTTTTGAGTATTTATAGATGTGTTGAACCTTATGGCTTATTTCTGCCTGTTTTTCTGCATTTATTTTCATATATTATGCAGTGTTCATAGTACAGATATCAGGAAAGGGTTAGATTGTGTTCCTTCGGTGTCATGAGCACCGTGTAATGACTAGGGGGTAGTCTCGGGTTGATACATTTTCATTACTAAATTTAAGCATGACTATCCCATATTCCAACCCAAATAATATCAAGTTCACCCTCTTAATGGTATTTAGGTTGAATCCCTAGATTATAAGCTCATACTATCTTCTTATCATCATCTATATGCACATAATTCACATTACAATCCACTATGGAGTCATACAAATACACAACACCCATCAAGGATTCATATACAGTATAATAATACACAATTAAGTCTTTGTTACATTAGTTCCATATTTTATATCTTAAAACTCCATGCTCGCAGGTCTAAGCATGATTTCTCCCATCAAATCTATATTATGAAAATGATTACTAGTCACATTCTACTACTAATAAATCATAACCTACCTGGACTCCAAACTACTGCAACAAGTAAGCTATATCACGAATGATCCTTTTTCTTTTTCACGTTTCTACTAATCATCTAACAAACAACAATTATAAAAGTAATTAATAATCTACTCTTCAAATAAATACTTTGAAAATTCAAAACTGCTAGTTCTACCCTTATTTATGGCCTATAAAATTATCCAAGGGTCAATTAACCATCAAATAGTTTATTCAAGCTCAACACAACTCCATTGATAGAGTTTTTAGGCTAAAGGTTCCACCTTTATTGAATTCAAGATCCACAACTATCAACTCTCATATTTTTTAACCTTAATTTCATACCAAAAGGAGTTAATTCACACACTATAATCAATTCTAGGTCAAAAACATTTACCTATGGGTTCTCCTCACAATTTTCATGAACCTAGGATTCTAAACCACAACAATTTTATCATAAATTATCCATTCTGATGAATCAAACGATGAACGGATTAAACATTGTTAAAAAAGATTAAAAGTCTTACCTCAATGAAATATTTCCACCCAAATCAAGAAAAAATCGCCCCTCTAAAGTTTAGGAATGAAATTTCAAAGTTTGGGGGCTGAAACCTATCAGAAATAGGTTATAAACTATTATTGTCGCTATAGTAACATAACTTCGCTATAGAGACGTTTCTATAGCAACCTGACCTGCTATAGCACCTTAGTTTTTTAGTAGAAACAGTCTTTAGTAAAATGGTCATAACTTCTTACTAAAAAAGAGGATTGATGAACGACTAATTTTGTTGGAAAGAAGACTCAAAGATCTTTTATTTGGTAGGTATTAGGACCCCTACCTCCTTATATTATAGGATGAGTTCTCGTTTGAATTTGAATCTAGTTTAAACTTAGCCCAAAACTAAATCAGTAAGGATACTTTCAAATTTAACTTTGTGTTAGGGGGTATTTTATGACCTTAGTACATATCAAATGCACTCCCATACAAAAAAATTACTCTAAACACCTGTAATGAATGAGAGGCACATGCATTTATCATATATATTTTTAGTAATGACGGAACCAGTTGTAACAATAGGTTCTAATTTACCATCCGTTCGTCCCTAAATGGGCATTGGTGAAAGAAGCACGAGGTTGAAAATTAGAAAGACACTATTTTAAGAGTTCCTTATGTCGCACCTTACTTATCCACTTGCTATAGTTTATCCACTAAATTGCCCCTGCCTTTCCCCAAAATGAATTTTTGTAATAATGAAATATTTAGAGAAAAAAATCTAATTAAACAGCGATTTAACCTGCTATAGCGACATAGCGACATTGATCCCGCTATGACGAGACTTTTTTTGCTTTGGATAGCGACATGCACGCTGCATTAGAGATATAGGCGACATAGAATGTCTTATTTTCTTTCAAACTCTCATTTTTACAACACACCTTAAATCCAAAATATCTCAAACTAACCACTTTATGTCAAAATCGATACCAGGAGTTCTACTCGCCCGAATTTGATTTCGAAAGGTCATTTTGGTTCCTTATCACCTTAACTAACATAAAGTCAAGTTATACTTTATAAGATATATATCCAATCCATTCCCGAATTGGCCTAGATCATACCTACTCAGATTTTGTCCAAGACTAGTTTAGCTTGAAAATTCTAACTCTCAACTCGAGGAAAATCATAACTCAGTAAATTACACCCTAAAGAATGATATAACAAACATAATATCACCAAGTAATACACCATGTTTTTCCCTTGAGACATCTATATTATGGCTTTTTTTCACCCTTCCATGATCAACACATAAAAATATATCATCTAAAGTACAACAACTAACCAACTCACCACTATGGGTTTCATTAATACATAGATTCTCTACCACCAATTACATTAGTCTATTAGACCCTCAACAATCAATCATTTATAACCAAAAAATATTTTAGTTATCACGAGAGGACAAGTTATATATATTTAGCCTCACAACTAGCTTACAGCTAGTCAAGTTATCAACCCAACATACCTCAATCACTCAGGGGCAGTAACAACCAACTATTACTATGATCAGTGAAAGGGATATGAATATTTAAGAAAATATCTAATAGACTGTAATGCCCCGAGTCTGTACCCCAAATGCTACACGGTGCTCTTAATCTCAAAGGACCACAAGCTAACCCATGACTGGTACCTCCTGCAATAACTGTGTAATAAATACTGTAACGATTACAGAAATTGACAAAAACATATGCCATAAGGTTCACATCTATAAATAAATCTGAATATAAGTACTGAAAAACTGAACAACTGTTTGAAATAATTTAGTCTGAAAATCCACTAAAATGTCTAAGCTATGGAGTTTATGGGATAAGTCCTCAACTAACTCCGACTAGTGATATTGATACTGAAATACTAAAATAAACTATGTCCTCAAACTATGAGGACTCACCACTGACTCTGACTGTTAAAAATCCGATCTGCTAAGGGTGCTCGGGAGCCCGTGCGTCTGAACCTATGATATAAGACATCATATAGCAAAATAAAAGCATGCATCAGTATTTTAAATGTACTGGTATGCTTAGTGAGGTAGGATGAAATGCATGGGTTCATATGCATGAACAATAGTAACTAAATAACATGAGTATGACTGAATAAGAATACATGTTTGAATACATATACATGTCTGAGTTTACTAATACTATATTTGTAATAACTGAATGACTGTATTTTATGGAATTATACTGAGTTTTGTACTGAACAGAGTGACTAACCTGATAGTCCTGAATCTGTAAAACTAAACTGAGTTCTATTTTAAGACTGAGATTGAAATTGATACTATTGGAGATAATCATCTAACCGATATGCCCTTCTCTAAATTGATTGGGTCCAACCTGTAACCCCAGTTGGAAGGGTGTCAATACCATACCACGGGTAAGGACAAGCTATGAGTTAACCCTCTCTAACAGGAAGCTTTTCCATTAACCCTCGCTGGCAGAATAACTCAAAAGAGATATATCAACCCTTAATATATTTTGCAGAAAGATATCTCAACCTACGCTGGCTACGTAGTTCTGTAATGCATGGATCGCTAATAAGGGTCAAACCCTCTGTGGCAGGAATGCACCCATCCCTGGGTTAAGTTGGTGCTGAATCCTACTCCCAATTGAATAGACACCGAAATGATTTCTAGTTTGTGCTAGGCTGGACTGAGTTATTACTGATATTGCTATTTAACTGAACTGAACTGGGTACATTGAGTTTTGTGGACTGTCAGAAACTACTGAATTCTGTTAACTGACTGAATTTACTAAGGTCTAGACCGAGTACTGAGCTAGACTGGAAGAATACTGAGTCTACTAAGTTTTTCTTGAGTTCTGTAACTGACTGAGAGTACTACTGATAGTGACATAACTGTTACTGTACTATGACTGACCAATAATCAGCTAAATTATCGGGTACAAGTACCCCCAGGACTCGATAGCATAAAATAAGAGACATGGCATAAACTTGAAACATGTAAACTAAGCATTTGATAATTCTTGATTCATTGGGGTATTTTAACAAACACTTGCATGTCATGAACTTAAACATATGCTAACATGATATAACTTCACTATTCAACTCATAAGCTTAATTCATCAATCACTTGAAAGGCATAAATTATGCACATAGTACTAATCAACATGTGAGCACACAATTTCAATATTAAATTCACCATTTGAAGGCTTTAGTATGATTTCACATGGTAACATATATAAATCAATTAACCCATATGAAATTGATCATGAAACATGAATTTGAAACCTAATTAATTATTTTTAAACATAGATATTATCAAACCCAACATGGAATTCATATACTTGAAGTCTAAAAATAGTTTCTTGGACTCCAAGGGTGGAAGAGACCCTTGGATGAATACTTCACATACCTTAGTTAAGGAGTTTCTGAAAATTGATGGTGGAAATCTTGAGTTCTTAATTTGAAATTGAATCTTCTAGGATTTTGTTCTTGAGCAATTTTAAGAAAAAATGAGTTTAATTGCTCTCTAAGGTGATAAATTTTGTATTTGGGGGTTGAAGGTTGAGGAAAAAAGACCCAAATACCCCCAAGGATGCGGTCTTTTAATGACTGAAAAACTGTACCATCGATGCGCAGACCGACGCTCTGTATCATTGGCATCGACACGATAGCCAACGGTTCGCGTCGAGTCTAGTCGACTCACTGGAAATTGACGCTGGGAGCTGGAGAAAATATTTATCAATGCGATAGTCGATGCGGCACATCAAGATCGCGTTGATCCACTATTTTAGGATTCCAAAGAAGCTTTAAACGAAGTCTAAAAAATTTTAAACTTGTCCAGAAACGCCTACGAACATTTCTGATCATGAATTAATCAAAATATCCACCTATAACGGATGTTAAGGCCATGAAATAAAATTACCAACTTTTGAAGGTTAGAATGACACTAAGTTTGAATACTTAGCTAGAATATTCTAGGCCTAGCAACGGACCGAAACGGTACCGTCGGAATGGTTTTACCGGAATTGAAACCGATACCGAACAAATATACCGGTGTATTTTATCGGAACCGGTACAATCAAAACTGTTACCACCAAAAAATATGTTCCTTCCACCCCGGTCCGGTTGTCACCGGTGCGATACCGGGTCAGACCGGTGCGAAAACTGAAGTTCCAACGTGTTTTTATTTTTTCTTTAATTTTTTAAAAACAACTGTTTAAGGACAATCAAGGAAATTGCCTTTTTTGAGGATTTTCCTTCAATGTAACGTTATTTTAATAATTTAAATTATTTTAACTTTAACTTTAATAATTTAACCCATAACATTAACTTTAACTTTAATAAAATTAAAAGAATATAATTATTTTAATAATTTAAATTATTTTATTAATATAATTAAGTTAAATATATATTAATTTAATATTCTTTTAAAGTTAATATTCTTTTAAAGTTAATGTTAGGAGTTAATTTAAATAATATTTATATAAGTTTAAGTTAAAAACTTATACATTAACTTAAATAGTTATAATTTTAAGTTATAATAGATTATAATATATAATTTTAAAAATAATTATAAGTTTAACTCATAACAATAACTTTTTACAACATAAACTTAGAAAAATTTATAAAAAAAATTCGTAACTTTATAAAGTTAAAGTATTAAATTGTTTTACCGTAACTTTAAAATTATAAATGTAAACTATAATTCCATCAAACAAAACAAATTTTAAAATAAAATTAAGGAGAATAGCCTTTATATTTATTCAAATTTAGTACATTGTACATTTATTACAAATATTAAAAGAGAATCTAATCTACGCAGCCACCTTCTAGAAAGGGTTCTGCTTGGATTAAATCTCTACTTTAGAATCTTATTAATATCTAAAACGTCCATAATATTCTAGACGTAAGTTATCTATTTCTATATTTTTTGGAATTGGTCTTTTTCCTTGTTCTTCCATTGCTTTCATTTCATCATCACTATTCTCCTCAAATATTTTATCTATTTCGTCTTCAATTTGGGGCGGTAATTTTGAGAGCCCAGAATTTCTTTATTCGGTATTGATCCAATCTCTAAATAATACCAAAATATTCAAACTATCTTTCGCCAACGAATATCGATGATCTACAATCATAAATCTTCCTGTGCTAAAAGCTTGCTCCGAAGCAACTGAAGAAGGTTGACTTGCTAGCAAATCTCGAACCACCCTTGGAAATTTTGGAAATTGTCTGATATGGGTCTTCCACCATACTAAAAGTTGTGGTTGTCCATTTGCATCTCTAGTACATTCCCGATCCCGAGAAATATACGAATTAAAATCATTACTGCTACAAAATTGAAGACCAAGTTCTTCACCTATCTCATCATCTAAATCATCATATCTATGTCTAGAAGTAGGAGGTTCGACCGGCACAATATTTTATTCCATAACTTGATACATGTTATATAAACTCCTAGCTTTAGGTACTATGCTAGCACAACAAGTTTCAACTGATGGCTTTTCATGAGGTTCAATTTCTAAATTGGCATAAATTTTTTGAACCATCATCATTACACCATGTTCTTTGTAAAATGGGTTAAATAAAGTAGCTGTCAAATAAATTTGTGGAATAGAAAAAAATATTTTTTAAATTTTGCAACCATAGCTTCAATTGTCTCTTTGTAAGGACAAATTTTTTTATATTTAGCAAGTACTTTAGAAGTAGCAGTAATATTTACTAAAACAGAAGAAATAGTTGGAGTATATTGTGCAGATACTGTGTTTGTAGCTTGATAAAAAGTTTTCAAAAATTTACAAAGTTCTTCAACTTCAATCCAATCATCAAAACCTAGCCTTAAATCATTATTTGAATTAATCGAATTATAACTAATTGTATAGGTTCACGATATACTAAAGCAACTTCAAGCATTTGATACAATGAATTACATCTAGTAGGAACTTCTCTTGGAACTTTTCTATATGGAAGATCACATTTCGTACATTGATATTTAAAATCATCTATTATAGCCTTTTTTTATTTTTAAAAATAAAACTATAAGCAATTCGAACCTTATAACAACCATCTCCAAACAACATAACATCATCATGAACTATCAAATTTAAAATATGTGCAGTACATCTAACATGAAAATAATCATCATCCATAGGACATAGTCTAGAACTTAAAAAATCAATGGCTTTCAAATTATTAGAAGCATTATATAACATACATGTCATAGTTTTATCAATAAGTCTAAAATATTTTAAGAAATCCGTTATTGTAGTAGATATAAATTGACCTATTTTAATCTTGTCAACATATTTATAAGCTATAATTATTTTTTGTATGTTCCAATGGTGACCAATCCAATAAACCGTGACAGTAAAATAATCATTACCGAGAACACTACGACCCATATCAGAAGTAATAGATACTCTACCATCAAATTTACTAAATAAGAAATGAAGAAAATGACAATGTTCAACTTGAAATTTAAAAATATCATTTTTAATTGTATTTCATGAAAAACCTTTGAAAGAAGGATTATATACTCGTTGAGTATAATGAATAAAATCAGGGTGCGAAGGAAATTTAAAAGACAAACCCATAAAAGCAATCATTTTCGCTAGGTCTTCTCTATCTACATCTTCATTATATGTCAATGAAGAACTTGAGTCAGATGGGTTAAACCTATCTAAACGCGTTTGAACCATATTACCTCAAACAGATTCTTCCATCAATGGTGTACCACTTTTTTTTGCCTTAATCTCATTTTCTAGATGAATAAATTCTTTATTAAATTTTCTCAAATGCTTAGTAAGCAACCCTGTCCCACCATTTCCCCCCCGGTCAAATGTTTCATAACTCTCTGACATTTATTGCAAGTAGCTGTATTATTTACCTTATCGTGACTCATAAATTGCCAAACTAAAGACCTTTTAGGACGTTCAGTACCTTTGGCCTTACTAAATTTCGGTAAAGGAGGAAGTACATCATTGTCTTTTGATAATTTCGTAACTGGACTAGTAGGGGTAGGTGTTTCACCTAACTCTCGTTCTTCTATATCATCTTCTTTCGGTAAGTCTTCCTCAAAATTATCATAACACCTACTTAGTGTCTCATGATCTAATTCCATACCCGCACCAACATCGAAACCATTAGGTTGTGATAAAGAAGTTTCACTAAATCTAGGCGGTAATGAACTAGTAGTAGCACTATTTTTTTAATTTCTATGAAAAACTTTACCAAAGATTAGGTTTTTACCACTACTCTTATTAGCATCCATAATTAAATTTAAATATAATTAAAATATTAAAAAAATAATATAAATATTATAAATTAAAAAATTAATGTAAGTAAACAAATATAGATACTAAAAATAAAAATATAGAGATTAAAGTTGGAATGAATATACCGAATGTCTGCGTAAAAGCAGATGTACACCAAATGTCGGAATTGAAAAATAATAATTGAAGCTTTTAATATCTTAAAAAAAAACTCCAACTCCAATTAATAAAATAACTATAAATATTTAGAGTATGAGAATATTAAGATTTAAGAGAGAATATGAGAAATTGAGAAATTTGTGAGAAAAAAATAGATACAAAAGGGTATTTATAGTAGAAATTTAAAGGGATAGTGGGGTAATTGGGAGGGGAAGGCACAAAATAGCCGTTGGGCCCCTCCAACGGCTATATTCCAATGGCCAACAATGACTAAATACAAAAAAAAATTAAACTGCACCGATCAGCGACGGATCGAAACCGGCCAACCGGCACTGGAACCGATCAACCGGAATCGAAACTACCAGAAAAAAGTTATGCTCTGCACCGGTACCAGATTTCACGTCGTTGGGTACTAGTATACCAATACCAACCGGTACCGTTACGTTAGTAGACCAAAACATCACCGGAACCAGATTAACTCTGGTCCGTTGCCCGGCCTTGAATATTCTAAGTCTGGGACCTCTTAACAAGTTTAAAGGATTGAATTAAGCTAAGGATTTTTTGGGGTATTACATTATCTCCCCCTTGAGAACGTTCGTCTTTAGACTTTCGAGACTAAGAATACTAAGAGACTGAACTTAGACACTTGGCATGTACAACTGAAACATGGTTTCATGACTGAGATCATTGATACACTGAATTATCGTGCTGAACATGCATATCTGATGCATGAGCATATGGCTGAACATGATTCATGAACATATTACTGAACATGTAATGGTAACTGATACCAAGTTTGTAACTGAAATCGTAACATGAAACTGAATAAGCTTAAGGAAAGCTATTACCTTAGACTAGATCTGAGTCTGCGGAGAAGAGGTGGGGATACTTGGTCCACATGTCTGCGTTTGCTTCCCAAGTAGCTCCCTCAGTGGACTGATTCTGCCAAAGAACTTTGACTAGAGGGACTTTTTTGTTCCTCAGTCTACGAATCTGGTAGTCAAGGATTTCTACTGGAATCTCTTTACAAGAGAGGTTATTCTGAATATTTATGCCCTCTGCAGGGACTATGACTGCTGGGTCACCTATGCATTTCTTTAGCAAGGAGACGTGGAACACTGGATGCACTGAAGATAGAGCTGATGGCAACTCAAGCTCGTAAGCTACCTTTTCGAAACTGTTGAGAATTCGGTAAGGACCGACATATCAGGGACTGAGTTTCCCCTTCTTTCCAAATCTCTTCACCCTTTTTATAGGAGAGATTTTCAAGTACACATAGTCACCAATCTGAAACTCGAGATCCTTTCTGCGCACATCTGAATATAATTTTTGCCGGCTCTGAGCTGTCTTAAGTCTTTCCCTGATCAACTGGACTTTCTCGAAGGTATCAAATACCAAGTCAGGCCCTACCACTGCGGCCTCACCCACTTCAAACCAACCAATGGGAGATCTACACCTCCTCCCACAAAGTGCCTCAAATAGAGCCATCTGAATACTGGAATGATAGTTGTTGTTATATGCAAACTCAAGCAAAGGCAAATGGTCATCCCAACTACCTTTGAAATCTATCGTGCACGCTCTTAGCGTATCTTCTAAGGTCTGGATGGTTCTTTCTGCTTGACCATCTGTCTGAGGATAGAAGGCTGTACTGAGATAAACTCAGGTACCAAGACCCTTTTAGAATGCATTCCAGTAATAAGAGGTAAATTGGGTACCTCTGTCTGAGATGATAGACAACGGAACAGTGTGCAATCTGACCAACTCCCTGACATAGAGTTTGATGAAATCCTCGGCTGAATATGAGGTATGGACTGGAAGGAAATAAGCGGATTTGGTTATCCTGTCTATAATGACCCAAACCAAATCATGCTGATGATGAGTACGAGGCAATCCCATCACAAAGTCCATGTTCACTTCTTCCTATTTCTAGGTGGGAATGTTGAACTCCTACATGGACCCACTAGGCTTCTAATGCTCAATCTTAACTTACTGACATATCGATCACTTAGCCACAAACTCTGCAATATCTCTCTACATCCCACTCCACTAATAGATCTCCCATAAATCACGGTACATCTTAGTGGCCTCTGGATAAATAGAGTAGAGCGCACCATGCACTTCTACAAGAACTTGTTGCCTCAAGTCATCTACGCCTGGCACACATAGTCAACCCTGAAAATGCAAAACACCATCTCCCCCTTGGGAGAGAACTTTTACTTTCAGATCTCTGACTGATTACTTCAACTTGACTAAATTGGGATCCCTATCCTGCTTTTCCTTTACCTCAGAAACTAGGGATGATTCTGAACTACTCTACACCCATACACTACCTTCTGTTGAATTGACTAAGTGGATACCTAGTCGAGCTAGCTGATGAACTTCCTGAGCTAACTTCTTCTTACTGTCCTCGACATGAGTAATACTACTCATAGACATTCTACTCAGAGCGCTGGCCACTACATTGGCCTTGCCCAGATGATATAGGATACTTATGTCATAGTCTTTCAACAACTCCAACCACCTTATCTGACGGAGGTTTAGGTCATTCTGAGAGAACACATACTGCAGGCTCTTATGATCAGTGAACACATCAACATACACACTAGACAAATAGTTCCTCCAAATCTTTAAGGTAAATACTACTGCAGCTAACTCAAGATCGAGAGTAGGATAGTTTTTCTCATGGGGCTTAAGCTATTTAGAGACGTAGGCTATGACCTTACCTCTCTGCATTAATTTACAACCCAATACAACTCTGGAAGTGTCATAATACACAAAAAAACCGTCGGAACCATCTAGTAGGATCAAAACTGAAGCTGTGGTAAGTCGAGTCTCCAACTCCTGAAAACTCTTCTCACAAGAATCTGATCACTGGAACTTGACTTTTTTCTGAGTCAATCTCAACATAAGGTATGCAATAGATAAAATTCCCTCAATAAACCATCGATAATAGCCATCCAAACCCAAGAAACTCCTAATATCTGATAGAGAGATAGGTCGAGGCTAGTTTCTCACTACCACAGTCTTTTGGGGATCAACTCTATTGCTATCACTGAAAATGATATGGCCAAGGAAGGCTACTAACCTTAGCCAAAATTTACACTTACTGAATTTGATGAGTATATGATGGTCTCTGAGAGTCTGCAATATTATTCTGAGATGGTCTGCATGATCGTGTTCACTACGGGAGTAAACAAGAATGTCATCTATAAAGACTATGATGAACAAGTCTAAGTACTGCTTAAACACATGGTTCATCAAGTCCATGAAGGCTGCTGGGCATTGGTAAGACTAAAGGACATGACTAAAAATTCAAAGTGACTATACTGAGTTCTGAAAGCTATTTTTGGGATGTCACATTCCCTGACTCTAAGATGATGATAGCCTGATCTGAGGTTTATCTTAGAGAAATAGCTGGCACCCTAAATTTGGTCAAACAAGTCATCGATTATGGGAAGTGGATACTTGTTCTTGACCGCAACTTTGTTTAACTGACGGTAATCTATACACATTCTAAGGGAACTATCTTTCTTATGCATGAATAACACTGGTGTGCTCTACGAGGATACACTGGGTCTGATGAATCCCTTATCTAAAAGATCTTTTAACTATTCCTTTAATTCTCTGAGTTCTACAGGTGCCATTCTATATTGCGGAATAGATATAGGATGAGTATCTGGAAGAAGATCGATTCTAAAATCAATTTCCCTTTTGGGAGGAACTCTTGAAAGATCTTTGGGAAATACATCTGGGAATTCACTTGCTATTGATACTAATTCAAAAGTAGGGATTTCTGAACTAAAGTCCTAGACTCAAACAATATGGTAGACATACCCCTTTGATATTATTTTTCTCGCTCAAAGGTAAGAAATAAGCTGACCCCTAGGTGCCGAAGTACTACCTATCCACTTTAGGATGGGTTCATTCAGAAACTAAAATTGGACAATTCTGTTTCTACAATCAACTAGGGCATAGAAGGAATAAATCTAATCCATGCCGAGAATGACACCAAAATCAGTCATCTCTAATTTGACTAAGTCTGCTGACATGACTTTTTGAGATACCATAACTGGACAGTTTCTGTATACCACCGAGCCATGATAGATTTACCCACTGGGGTAAAGACTGAGAAAGGATCTTCTAGGATTTTGGGATTGACTTCGAAGTCAACAGATATATAAGGAGTAATAAAGGACAAAGAGGTTATTGGATCTAGCAAAAAGTAATTATGAAAATGATAAACTTATAACATACCAGTTACCATATCAGGAGAACTCTCCTGATCTTGTCGGGACTGAAAAGCATAGAGTCTGTATGGGCTTTGCCCACTGTTAGCACTGGAAGCAGCACCCTACTGATTCGGGTGATCGGACTGAGCTAGGGGACGATTATTATAACCCTGAGAACCTGACTGGGGACAATCTCTAACTCTGTGTCCTGGATTTCCATACTCAAAACACACATTGTTGCCTACTCTATAGATACCCTGGTGGTTTCTGCTATATTTTTTACAAAGGGGATTAGTTTGGGCACTACTAACACTGCCCTGAGGTTTAAGGCTTGATGCCCTATCCCTATTTCCATCTCTAAATTTTGACATAGGGGTACTGGCTAAGGATGGAGCTGGAACTGAAGATTTTGAGTAGAACTGAGAACAATTCCCATCCTCTGACTTAGGCTGAGCGAAGTTGAAACTACCTATTCTCGCTCTCTTGTTCTCTCTCTCCTTCTCTCTATTCTTATCCTCCTCTATCTGATGAGCATGGACTATGAGCCTGGATATGTCCATATCCTTAATTAATATTACAGTGTTACACTCCTTGACCATACTGCTAGACACCCCTGATACAAACTTACTTATTCGAGATTTATTGTCTGCCACCACATGTGGAGCATATCTAGCTAATTGAGTAAACTTGGGAGAATACTCTTTCACTGTCATATTGTCGTGCTTAAGGTTTATAAACTCCAAAACTTTTGCTTTTCTCAAATCTAGCGGGAAGAACCTATCCAGAAAAGCAACTGCAAACTCCTCCCATTATATGGGCCCTGCATTTGGAGCCATCTCTGGTTTTTACTATTTGAACCATGAGTGAACCATATTCTATAACT
Source organism: Capsicum annuum (assembly GCF_002878395.1). Classification (NCBI taxonomy): domain Eukaryota; kingdom Viridiplantae; phylum Streptophyta; class Magnoliopsida; order Solanales; family Solanaceae; genus Capsicum; species Capsicum annuum. The sequence goes on along the minus strand of NC_061116.1, from coordinate 62,476,642 downwards.
GATATGTGGCCAACTCAGCACTTTCAATAGCAGTCACCCCCATGATATCGGTAACCTTCTGCACCTGATCAAGAAATTCCTGAGGGTCCTCATCTAACTTAGACCCGGTAAATGATAGAGGGTTTATTTCGGTGAAGTCCCAAATCCTGGAAGCAACAGTATTTCCCATTGGGTTGGCCAAAATGGTAGCTAGACGTTCATTCTGGGATGCTACAGAATGAGCTAGGGTGGTGAAGGCTGCTCTGAACTCTGCGTGGGAGACAGGCTCGCCTAAAGGATCTGGATGGACAGGCTGAGGGGCTGACTGGTCTCCCATTCCACTTTCCTGAATCCTCTTTGGAGGCATATTCTGTAAATGGAAGAAAAGATAGGATTAGAACGAGAGTGTAACTGGAGCTCATGCTCACTCGCACGATATGAATACTAAAAGAAGGGAAACGTTTCCTAAAACATCTCGTAGTGTCTTATCCATAAGTGTGGTGTGCAACACACCCAAGCACAAGACTTTAATAGATGCAGCTTTTAGAATTTCTAGGACTCTGTTGACCTTAGGCTCTGATACCAAGTTTGTAATACTCCGAGTCTGTACCCCAAACGCTACGCTGTGCTCACAATCCTGAAGGACCATAAGCTAACCCATGACTGGTACCTGCTACAATAACTATGTATAAATACTGTAATGATTGCAAAAATAGAAAGAAACATATGCCATAAGGTTTACATCTATAAATAAATCTGAATATAAGTATTGAAAAACTAAACAACTGTCTAAAATATACTGGTCTGAAAAGCCTCTAAAATGTCTGAATTGTGGAGTTGATGGGACAAGTTCCCAACTAACTCTAACGAGTGGTACTGATACTGAAATACTAAAATAAACCATTTCCTTGAACTATGAGGACTCACCACTAACTCTGACTGCTAAAAATCTGATCTGCTAAGGGTGCTCGAGAGTTCGTGCGTCTGAACCTATGATATAAGATATCATAGAGCAAAATAAAAGCATGCGTTAGTACTTTGAATGTATTGGTATGCTCAGTGAGGTAGGCTGAAATGCATAGGTTCATATGCATGAACAATAGTAACTGAATAACATTAGTATGACTAAATAGGAATACATACATAAATACGTATACTGTAACTGAGATCATGATAGTACTGAGTACTGAATCTGAATACTGACTTACTAATGTCTAAATTTAATAATACTGTATTTGTAATAACTTAATGACTATATCTGACATTCCTGATTTTGTGGAATTATACTAAGTTTTGTACTGAGCGGAGTGACTATACCTGATAGTCTTAAATCTGTAGAACTGAATTGAGTTTTATTCTGAGACTGAGACTGAAATTGAAACTGTGGGAGGTAATCATCTAATCGATATGCCCCTCTCTAAATTGATTGCGATCCAACCTGTAACCCCAGTTGGAAGGATGTCAATACCATGCCACGGGTAAGGACAAGATGTAAGTTAACCCTCTCTGACAGGAAGCTCTTCCATCAATGCTCACTGGCAGGATAACTCGAATGAGATATATCAACCTTCAATATATCTGACAGGAAGATATCTCAACCTATGCTAGCTACATAGTTCTGTAACATAAGGATTGCTACTAAGGGTCAAACCCTCTGCTGGTAGGAATGCCCCAATCCGTGGGTTAACTTGATGCTGAATCCTACTTCCAACTGAATAGACACTGAACTGATTTCTAATCTGTACTAGGCTGGACTAAGTTATTACTAATATTGCTATTTAACTGAATCAAACTGGGTACACTGAGTTTCGTGGACTGTCGAAAACTACTGAATTCTATTAACTGAGTGAGTTTACTGAGATTTGAACTGAGTACTGAACAAGACTGGAAGAATACTGAGTCTACTGAGTTTTTCCTGAGTTCTATAACTGACGGAGAGTACTACAGATAGTGACGTAACTGTTACTGTGCTATGACTGACCATGGCTCTAAATAATCAGCTAAACTATCAGTACAAGTATCCCTAGGACTCGATAGCACAAAATAAGAGACATGGCATAAACTTGAAAAATGTAAACCAAGCATTTGATCATTCTTCATTCATTGGGGCATTTTAACAAAGACTTACATGTCATGAACTTAAGCACATGCTAACATGATATAACTTCACTATTCAACTCATATGCTTAATTCAACAATCACTTGAAAGGCATAAATTATGCACATAGTACTAATCAACATGTGAGCACACAATTTCAAAATTAAATTCACCATTTGAAGGCTTTAGCATGATTTAACATGGTAACACATATAAATCAATTAACCCCACATGAAATTGATCATGAAACATGGATTTGAAACCCAATTAATCATTTTTAAACATGAATATTATCAAACCCAGCATGAAATTAATATACTTGAAGTCTAAAAGTAGTTTCCTGGACTCCAAGGGTGAAAGGGACCTTTGGATGAACACTTCACATACCTTAGTTAAGGAATTTCTGAAAATTGATGGTGGAAATCTTGAGTTCTTTATTTGAAATTAAATCTTCTAGGGTTTTGTTCTTGAGAAATTTTGAGAAAAGATGAGTTTAATTGCTCTCTAATGTGATAAATTTCGTATTTTGGGGGATGAAGGTTGAGGGAAAAAGACCCAAATATCCCCAAAGATGTGGTTTTTTAATGACTGAAAAACTGTACCATTGACGCGTAGACCGATGCATCGCGTCGTTGGCATCGATGCAATAGCCAACACATCGTATAGAGTCCGTGTCGACTCACTGAAAATTAATGCTGGGATCTAGGAAAAACATTTATCAACGCGATAGTCGATGCGGTGCACCAAGATCGCGTTGATACACTATTTTAGGATTCCAAAGGAGCTTCAAACGAAGTCCGAAATATTCAAAACTTGTTCGGAAACACCTATGGACATTCCTGATCATGAATCAACCTAAATATCCACCTATAATAAATGTAAAGGCCATGATATAAAATCACCAACTTTTGAAGGCTAGAATGACACTAAGTCTGAATACTTAGCTAGAATATTCTAATTTTGGAACCCCTTAACAAGCTTAAAGGAATAAATTAAGCTAAGGTTTTTGCGGGGTCTTACATAGCCCTATTCCCTCATCCAATCCTACAACTAATAATCATCAATCATAATCAAGCTATCTCATTACAAGGACCCTAGCAATTTAATTATACCATTTTCAAGAAATGTTATCAATCAATAATTATTGTCATATAATAAACATATGAGTAATTTCATATAATAAATAGTCAATGACAAGTCATCTTTAGTAATCAATACATGGGTGACTATTTCTATCAATAAACAACCATAATTTCACAAATATCCAAGAACTTAGTTCCACCATAATCTCACAAGCTTCTCATCAACTACACATTATCATCAAAATGGAAGTAGTTACTTAATCAACAGTAAAAGCTATCGAGTCAGATAAAGTCTGATCAAACAATCAACTTTCATGCCAAGGGCTACCTTATTAACATTTCAATTTACTTAACCGATAATTCAATCCTCAAGTAAACCTTTCAGTTATCACAAAATCTAAAGTAAAAATAAATTTTTCTTAAATCACAACATGAATTACCATAAAATTTTCTTACCGAAATTTCCGCTATCAAACAACAATAGCCTTTTCTACAGTACTTATTCATATACCAACAACTTGAAACAAGTGATTCCACAAGTACATATGATTTTTCCTTTATCATTTTATCAATAATAAGACCATGCCCGACATTTAGTATACTATTTTTCACTTAAATTACATAACAAGAATTTCTTTAATTATAACGCATAAGCAAGTTATGATCTTTCATAATTCACAATATTTATAATAATTTAACCAACTACGATTTACATAAGCATCAAGCTCCATTAACCTTAAGTACCAAGTTAAACCTCCATGCTACTACCAACAAGACAAGCAACAATCGTAGTCAAATTTCTTGACATATCACAAAACACATGGTAACTTGCAACATTCACCTATCACCAATTCAAAATTAATCATTCAACTATAAATCACAAACACATAAATTCATAAAATTTCAAAAATCTATAAATCATTTTTCATATCTTATTAACATAACCTTTACTTGCACACTGGATGATCCTGAATTGGTCATCTAATATTTTATACACAGTCCTTATGGCCAGATACCAATTGAAATCTTCTCGGTTTTAGTTTTTATTGTTGTATCCTTTCAATCGGAGTCAAGTGGCATTCGCTTACCTAGTCAAGATATTAATTGGAATCAAGAGATACCAATTGGACTCAACTCATACAACAACTGAAGAATCAAATGAGAGGGAAGAAAGAAGTGAAATAATATTCCAAAAATGTCTCATAGATTCCCAAAGATTAGATGTGGATGTCACACACCAATTCGTAGAACTTTACTCAATGTTTGCTCTTATACTATGAGACTGATAACTTAGTCTCTGATATCAAATTTTCATGATATAAATTACCATTGTGAGGACAGCTATTCTACTCCATCTAGATAAGAGAATCCCTTACCACCCTTTCAACATGAGATGCACAAGTCATAAGATAAATAACAAAAAACCAAACACTTATTACAACAGATTTTTACAAGCTTAAAATACAATCTACAGAAAATGTAAATTACCCAAGGACCTAATCTAAATAGGTACAATTGGTTCCAAGTAAGAAGGTAAGACTAGACATAACTTCTACCATGAATGAGAGGATTAGAAGCCGCTAGATATTACTATTCATGTCACTTGTGAAACATCAACTAATTCTGCAACCAAAGTATACCCCAAAGAGGGTATTGCAAGAGTTGTATCTATACAACCAACATGTACTAGTAGGTATCATCGATCGACTAGGATTTGATCACGGAAATGCAATATAGAAATCACAAAAAGGAAATATGACAACTTTTATAACAATTTAATTCATAATACCATCATTCACTTATACTATCTTTATCCTTTATTTAACCCCAATAGTTATTATAAGTCAATCTATTTTAGTTACACCTTGATTAAGCCTTAACAATAAATGAAAACCAATAATTATCACCTAGTAACAAGTACAACCATAAACACCATTATTATAAATACCCCAAGTTTATGACACTTTGCCTTTTCAAGTAACGCTACAATTTCAGTCAAGTACAAGTCAAGAGACAATAAGTCATGCCAAATCAATAATCCTGACTCTAATAATATCTAAGTCAACATATCATGACTTAATCATATCTAAGTCAACAAATCATGACTCTGACAATATCCAAGTCAACAAACCATGATTCTAACAATAAGAATTCCAAAATATATGACAAGTAACCGGACCATACAAGAATCCCAAATATACAAAGTAACATCATAATTTGGTTCACTTAAGATACCCATAACAACCACCACAATATAAATTGGTCCACTCATGGACCCAATATAAACAACAACAATAACAATAATCATATATCCGGTCGATTCAAGAAACCATCACACATATACATACCTTGTACATATGTCACGACCCGAACTAGGGCCTGGCCGTAATGGACATCTCGAACCATGAAGGCCCGAGCATCCGACTCTATCTGGTAATAATGCACAATATTCAAATAATAAAAGAAGATATGAAAATATAATTTGATACAAAAACATGGTCATACTCTGGATTTAGTTTAACAATAAGGAATGAAATCCGAAATTAATTAAACAACATCTGGAATAGTCTATGAAATCTCTACTACATAATCAAATGACAACTGTCTGAAATTGGGATAAGGCCTCCAATGGACCTAAACCAAAATAAATAACATAATCTAAAAGACACAAGCCTTATGGAATTAAGAAGGCTCACCAACTGCACACTTCACTACTGTCTGAAAACTTTACTGTTTAACAGGACCTCTGAACTGAGCTTTAGATCCTGGGAGGTAGGGGTTAATACAAATGTACTGGTACGCAGAGAAAACCCAAAATAATAATTTATATTCAACATATATGAGAGCAATTTAAAATAGTTCATAAACATATCATATGGTAAGAAATCACATGGGCATTTTTGAAAGACTCTATAAAATCATTTGAACTCAGAGACATTCTTTGTTTTACTTCTGCGCTAGGTGGTATACCCTACAACTCTAAAATTCCATGGGCTATATGGAAGCTACCATTAACTCGACAGCCAATCCCCCAACCCAAGTGTACCGCAAGGGTTGGAGTCTCTAAATTTACTACGCCAAACAATCGTCGCCAGCGTACAATAATAATCTACCCGTATCAGCAAATATGATTTCAGGCTAAGAGTTACTTGAACTCAAGACCTCTTCGGGTAACCACCTAACCCTCTTTAAGCCCATTTTAAAATTTTTTAAAATCATGAATCTTCTGAAAACATACTTTGAAATCTGTTATCTGTTATGGCATATATATATTCATGGTATCGTCATTCCATTGACTTGAAAGTCACACCTCTAAGCCATTAATAACATATTATAATCACTGTTTTCAAAAAATAAGTTTGGGACCACCATATAAATAAATCAATTCAAAGAAACTCTTTCTCAAACCTCATGTAAACACATGCAAGTCACTCTCTTTGTCAAGCATTTCAATAATACAAGGTGGTCAAGTCAAATTTCTCAATCACATGCAACTCTTTCTCATTTAAAACAAAGATATAATTATATCAAGAAGCTCCCTCTCATCATCTCTAAATCATGCTCAAACACTAAGGTGTTGAGAAAACCAATTTCAAAACCATAATCATGCATTTCAAATCATTCTCAATAAGATCATAAACTTAAATTTATCAATAGAGAGAGACTTATAATCTGTGCTCTCAAACAAATTTTAAATTTCAATTTCATACATATACATATACTTGTAAATCAATTTAAGAGGATGAGGCCTAAAATTCAAAACAACAATATCAATAACATGAATAAAGCATAATAAAAATCATGGATTCCAAACCCATTTAACAAATTCATACTTTATAATCTTTAAATCATAATTGAGTATTTTCAACAAGCCCATGTATTTTTAGGATAAACCCCACGTACCTCAAATAGGAAATTAGAGACCGATTCTTGAAGCCTACGATTAGGGTATTTCAAATCTTCAATCAATTTCAAAAATCCAAGGTTGAATCTTGAGATTCTTGGAAGAGGTTTTGGGATGCTTAGGGTTTTTGCTTTGTAGAGATTAAAGATTTGGACATAAAATGCTTTTGTTATGCCATTGATTGTATGTTTATAGACGGATTGGGGGTAGGATAATTTCCCAAAATACCCTTCTTTTAACCCTTAATGTAACCAAAAAAATATAAATAGGAGCCCAATTTTATGGGCCACCAGGATGTGCCACTATCGCGGTGGCTCACTGGAAATTGACGAATAGGATTCTTGGGGTCATCGCGATGCAGAGCCATCATGTTGTCCCACTGGTTGGGACCTAGAACTTTAGTACGACGCACCACAATCGTGCTGGGATATTGGAATTTGACAATTGCTAAATAGACCCCCTCCGCGATGCGCCAAACACTAAAATGACAGTTTTCGTTTTAGCCGGAAATGCGGGGTGTAACATTATCTCCCCCTTGGGATTATTCGTCCCCAAAGAATGGGTAGGAACGTTGAAGCTTAAAGGTATGGAATAATACAGACATGATGTGTCTTCTAAGAAAGGATATAACTGATCCGAAACATTTAAATTTCTATTATGAAACTGAATTTTGAGCTGACTTACCCTTACTTGTTTTAAGGAGCTGATTCATGCTGAGAGTTTAGGATTTTCCCTGAAGTGTTTATGCTCAAATCACACACATTAGATTTGGAAGTGATAACTTATGTAAGTACAAATCATGAGGAAACAAGATTTATATCGTACAAAGGCATTACACTGTCTAAGCTAAAATAACTGGAAAAATTTGAGATTATATGCTAAACTCTTATGAACTGAGTCATGACTAAATCATTGAATCTGAAACATGATGCTTGGACTAAACCGAGTTCACAACTTACACGGATGGAATAGATTATCCTTTGGGATGGTCATACGCATTGGACTTCAGATAGTAGGACTGGGTGAAAAGGTGGAAAAACCATAGTAACTTATCTGCCTGACTGTTAAGCTGAATTGCTGGCTACATAGACTGAATTATACTGGACACTTATACTTAACTAGAGTATCTCTTTAACACTCTTTCTAAAGAAGTTCTGGTAGCATTAGGGAGCAAAGAATCTTAGGCATGATGTACACAAACATCCAACTAAGTAATCACAACCTTAGCACTACTCTATTGCATGGAATATAGACATTTAACTCATAAGCTAGGATAGAATTTTCGGGCCTTAGGCAATGCAACTTCTTACTTTCAAGGTTAGCCACACTTCTAAAATACTCTCTCAACTATGTTTTCCCCTTAAACACTATGCTCATTGATTCTACATATTTTTCTCACATGGCCGCTGATATTTCCATCGACTAATGTCTAAAGGGAACTAAATCACCTCACCATCTTCAAGCCTAACTCAAAATCACAAAATGCACCACATAATACTGTAGTACTAGTTTGAATCATGAATTCAGTCACCTTGCCTTTCACAATTCCTTATCTCATGCATAATTCTTATTTCCACTCTAGTAATCACCTTCATATTAGGCATTCATAAAAACTCAAGGAACCCATCCATATGCACACAAACATGACATTCAAGCCTATTTTCATTCCCACATATTCACTTCTAAACAACCACTCATAACGCATATTTCTCATAATCTCTAATACTTCTATCCATAACAACTTCCTGCACTATTCAGATGATACACATAAAATATTCTCAGCTAACTAAGCCATACACGAAACTTCACCTCAAAATTCTTTCAACTTATGGACTTACATAAAACAAGCACACAACAATTTTTCCAAAATATAACACATAAAACTTCAACTAACCTTGACACGTATCAAAGACTCGGCCTCAAACTTACTCCATAATTACCGCCTTAACTCAAATAAGCATACAACCATCTTTCATCAACAAGAAATGTTTTCTGTTTCCCATCTAAACAACTGTTCATCATCACTATCTCGGCCTAAGGGAAAAGGTTACTAAAAAATTGGAATACCAAAATCCGAAACATGAGGGGAGTACTAAGCACAACTTGATACCCTACCGAGGCATAAGGAATAGAGCACTCACGACATGGACTCATTGAAGAGATATAATCTGAGGATGTACCTGATATAAATCTGAATTTTCACTGATCATTAAGAGTATCACATGTGCACAAGAGTCATGAACTGCATGACCTGAATTTTTGGAATTCATAACTTATGAAAAGTGATTCTGACTGCTGAACAAACTGGGAACTCATCATACTAGGAACTAGGACAGTAGATGATTCCTTATCATATGCATGAACACGAGCTATAATCATGAAGCTGAAACATTAAGCATGAGTATGTATCGGAATAACTAAAGTAAACTGCTGAAATAAGAATAGATTGAGCATTATTCTTTCTCATGGCCAATTTCACAACTTACTGGCTCATCTATTATTATCTGAAAACTTGACTTAGTTACTCGTTCTATCATCTCCCTATTTGATTTAAGCCCCTACTCTAAGTCTGTGAACCACTATATACACTCTGGTATAAACTGAAATCACTTTAATCTAGAGTCGGGGATATAACAATACATATAAAACTAAACTTACCCTGTAAGACGGTATCTTCATGTATAGCAACCAATGCTAATACCTCCTTCTAATATTTAACCCTTATGTTTCTATAGCCCCAAAAGTCATCATATAACAGCTTAAACATTCACCAACTTAGGTTCTCCTAACACTAAACATGGATATCTCCAAACCTTTAATGGACCATACCACTTCTGTCATAGTCTACCAGCATTATGCCTGCAAACTTATATTTCTAAACCATAGAGTCAAGATTATATCAAAAGGCTTAACATCATCAATCAAAACTCCTTCACTTGGCTATTTAGAACACCATATACCATCTAACTAGTCTTTCTCCACCTATCAACTCAACGACACCACTAGCCACACATAACATGTAATAGCCTTAGAAAAATACCGCAACCTTATATCACCTTGGCATACTTCTACTTTATACATACAACATCATACTTCATTATGAATCAAATAAACTTAAGCTCTTTATGCACTGTTCAATCCTATTAGATCGCTTCCATAAAACTAGTATCATTAACCAAGAAATAGTCACATCCACCTTCATGACATCACTGCTATGCCTCAAAATCTGCTACATACCTTCTCACAAGTAGTACTAGTTTACAACTATCAAAGAAAAGAAGGTTAAGGGGGTACAGTCACATAATAGACATGGCCAACCTTAATCTTATATTATAACCCCATACAATCTTATCTACTTATACGACTTTCTCACATCGCACTTACTTACCCAAGTGTACATTTAGACTACCTTCAAATTCCACAAACAACCTTGTGTCTATAATTATAACTTACTGGCTAATCTAGCCATTTTCATAATTCGAGCAAATAATAACTCACCTTAACTAATAACTCCTTCTCTACCTTCTACTAAACTAACACACAAGGATGTATCACTTTAATACCAACTCAATCTCATGCCAAAAGATTCGGCTATACATACATTCAATAAATTGACCTTACCACTTTTCTTGCCATTACGCCTCTAAACCCCCAGTTCCAACCAACACAAAAATAACAAGATGAACAATAAGTTGCTAGTGAATCAAAATAGGCTTTGATTTTGTGTTTTGAATAAGAAAATGAGAGAAATGACAAGGCAACTATGCTAGTGAATCAAAAGAGCCCACACGGCTTTAATAGACTTTGAGTTTCAACAACACAATGATAATAAGATTACAAGAGATAGAAACTTGATACACAATAATTAATGATATAAGAATACATATCTTACTTTGTACGAATGAAAATCTGAGTCAAACACTTTCCCTATAAACTACCATACAGTCCACACATACTACTAGTTACCATATTAGTCTATCACTATAAAGGGGTAAATCATCCTTAAACATCTGTTATTCAACTAAAATATTTATTTACACAAACGTCACCCTCACTCTAACTTCTAACCTTGTGACTTCATATCACCAGCTTCTTGGTCTAATCTCACTACCAATAGGTGATGACAACAATACTTTAACTTATACTATTATTTGGGTGGAAATATAGTTCCAACATTCTGTTACACATCATTCCCCTTTTTAGGCATGATAGCTGCAACACAAATTTTGAAAAGGACTGAATACACTTAATACTGTAGGCTGAAAAGCATGATTTCATTAAGATCAAGGTTCACACTAGAATCAATACACTCTGAAGCACTAACAGACTTTTCTCAAGTCCTTGCACAATTTTAAAATCCTATATGGCTCAATCAGAAAGGACCATACCATTTAAATTCTAAACTTCTGGACTTGATTCACCTCAACAATGAGACAAATCTGAGTACATCAAAGTAAGGAAAGAATTGGGATAACTTTACTTTCATATAGGTAACACCATAACATGAGTTAGAGTATGAAAGAGGAACATTCCTGCTCCATACCACGAACTAGAACATGAAAAAAAAGAAAATATTCCTAAATGCCTAGTGGCCTCCTGCTTCTAAGTATTGCGCGCTGCACACCCATAAACAAGACTCCACCCGATGTGATTTTGCAAACACCCTAGGACCATGAATCGTGCTTTGATACCAAGTTTGTCACGATCCAAACTAGGGCCTGGCCATAATGAACATCCCAAACCATGAAGGACCAGGCATCTGACTCTATCTAGTAATTATGCACAATATTCATATAGCAAAAGAAGATGCAGAAATATAATCTGATACAAAAATATGGTCATACTCTGGATTTAGTTTAACAATAAGGAATGAAATCCAAAATCAATTAAACAACATCTGGAACAGTCTGCAAAATCTCTACTACATAATCAAATGACAACTTTCTGAAACTGGGACAAGGCCCCTGTGGACCTAAACCAAAATAAATAACATAATCTGAAAGACACAGGCCTTCTAGAATTAAGAAGGCTCACCAACTGCACACTTCACTACTGTCTGAAAACTCTACTATTTAACAAGACCTCTAAACTGAGCTTTAGACCCTGAGAGGTAGGGGGTCAATACAAATGTACTAGTATGCAGAGAAAATCCAAAATAATAATTTATATTCTATATATATGAGAGCAATTTAAAAAAGTTCATAAACATATCATATGGTAAGAAATCACATGGGCATTTTTGAAAGACTCTATAAAATCATCTAAACTCTGAGACATTCTTTGTTTTACTTCTACGCTAGGTGGTATACTCTACAACTCTAAAATTTCACGGGCTATATGAAAGCTGCCATTAACTCGATAGCCAAGCCCCTAACCCAAGTATGCCACAAGGGTCGGAGTCTCTGAATTTACTATGCCACACGGCCGTCACCAGCGTAAAATAATAATCTACCCATATCGGCTAATACGGTTTCAGTCTAAGAGTTACTTGAACTCAAACCCTCTTTGGGTAACTACCTAACCCTCTTTAAGCTCATTTTTAAATCTTTTAAAATCATGCATCTTCTGAAAACATACTTTGAAATCTCTTATCTGTTATGGCATATAACTTATGGTATTGCCATACCATTGACTTGCAAGTCATACCTCCGAGCCATTAATAACATATTATAATCTTTGTTTTCAAAACATTAGTTTGGGACCACCATATCAATAAATCAATTTAAAGAAACTCTTTCTCAAACCTCATGTAAACACATGCAAGGCACTCTCTTTGTCAAGCATTTCAATAATACAAGGTGGTCAAGTCAAATTTCTCAATCACATGAAACTCTTTCTCACCTAGAACAAGGATGTAATTATATCAAGAAGATCCCTCTCATCATCTCTAAATCATTCTCAAACACTAAGGTGTTGAAAAAACTAGTTTCAAAACTATAATCATGCATTTCAAATCATTCACAATAAGATCATAAACTTGAATTAATCACAAGAGAGGGACTTATAATTTATGCTCTTAAACAAATCTTAAATTTCAATTTCGTACATATACATATACTTATAAATCAATTTAAGGGGATGAGGCCTAAAGGCCAAAACAACAATATCAATAACATGCATAATAAAAATCATGGATTTCAAACCCCTTTAACAAATTCATGCTTTATAATATTTAAATCATAATTGAGTATTTTCAACAAGCCTATGTATTTTTAGGATAAACCCCACATACCTCAAATAAAAAATTAGAGACTGATTCTTGAAGCCTGCGGTTTGGAGATTCCAAATCTTCAATCAATTTCGAAAACCCACAGTTGAATCTTAAGATTCTTGAAAGAGATTTTGGGATGCTTAGGGTTTTTACTTTGTAGAGAATGAAGATTTGGGCATAAAGTCCTTTTGTTATGCCATTGATTGTATTTTATAGATGGATTAAGGGTAGGGTAGTTTCCCAAAATACCCTCCTTTAACCCTTAACGTAATCGAAAAATATAACTGGGAGCCCGATTTTATGGGCCCCCACAATGCGCCACTATCGCGGTGGCTCACTGAAAATTAATAAATGGGATTCTTAGGGTCACTGTGATGCAGAGCTATCGCATTGTCCCACTGGTTGGGACCTGGAACTTCAGCGTGATGCGCTATAATCATGCTAGGCTACTGGAATTTGACAATTGCTAAATAGACCCCCTCCGTGACACACCAAGCACTAAAATAATGGTTTCCATTTTAGGCCAAAATGTGGGGTATTACAACATACATGTTATGGGACTTATGGTTGCCCACTAGTCATGACCTGCAGAAAATAACCCATTATCCATGTACTGTACCAGTATAGTATCCAAGCCAACCAATGAAACATATCAATCAATCTTGTGAATATGTTCAAATATTGGTAGATCCTATAATAATAACTGATATCACTACAATGACAACCTCAATGAGAATAAGCAATCATACTTGTACAGTTAACAAGATTCTAATATAACCTCATTATATGTGATTCATGCTTAGAATATCATTTAAAATTTATATTTCTTAAGTATTTATTGCAATAATAGACAAACACCAAAATATATTATAATGCCCTGAGAGTACACCCTGGCGTCACACAGTGCTTATGGTCCCGAGGGACCACAAGCTAAACCATGAGTTGGTACCTATTGTGAGAACTGAATAATAATATCATAATTACAAAAAACATCTAATAATTCCATAAGGTTTTATTACTAAATCAATACTGAAATATGAATCTATAGAAAAAATTGACTAAATCTGATTAAACACTAATAAACTGATATGTCAACTAAAAATTTAAATACTGAATAACTGACTCTAATGTCTGATAAGACTCTAAAACTAAATGACTGTGAGTTGATGGGATAGGCCCTAACTAACTTCAACTAACTACTACACTAATACATGAAATAAAGTAAGCCTGTCCTCGAAGTATGAGGACTCACCACTACTACTGCTGAGGATCTGATAAGTGTAATCGCAAATCGAGAACTAAGTGTCAGAACCTATGATATAATACATCATGGCGCAAAAGAAAGCTATGCGATCAGTACTTTGAATGTACTGGTATGCTAAATGAGGTAGGCTGATATGCATGGTTTCATGAACAGAACTAATAATTAACTGAATATTCATGTAATGCATAGAGTACTGAATAGAGAGCATGAAATCTATAGGTACTGGGAATATGTGGAAATCTGTAAATATTAATATGCATGAAAATCTATAAATACTGAGGATGTATGACCAAGCATATAACATGAATGAGTAAAGAATCTATAAACTACAATATAGAAATAACTGAAATCTGTATGCTTTGGTCAAACAACACTAAGACTGAATAACTGAACTGGGACTGTAACTGAGGCTATATCTGAGACTGTGGGAGGTATCAGCGAACTGACATGCCTAAATCTGAGCTAATCAGGGTTCAACTTGTAACCCCAATTGAAAGGGTATTAATATTATGCCACGAGTACTAACGCTGGCTGTGTGGATCCACTAAACTGATATAATGTCCAAAGGACTAAGAATGTCAAGCCTGAACTGACGGGTGACCCCTGCGAGATAGTCAAGCCTAATCTGACGGGTGACTTCTCATATCCTATGATGGCTACGTAGTTCTGGAGTATAGGGACTGCTACTAATGACTCTGCCTATCTGACGGGGAATCCGCCATCCCTACACTCACTCGGTGCTAAATCCTACTCCTAACTGAAAGACACTGAAATACTAGACTGTTCTGAGTTTAACTGACTGGTATATGACTATTTTGATAATGATCATAGTATGTTCTGAAGACTATTATGTAATGTACTGAGACTAGACTACATAAACAGCTATGGTTTTTAGGTATTCAATACCCCCAGGACTCAAACAATAACAGTAAAATGACACTAAAGCTTAGGGGACAAAACATGAAGGTTTTTATTAAATCAATCACTCTTGTAGGCATTTTATCAAATACTTGTAGTTCATGGTTTAAAACAGTCATATGAATGTCATGGAACTTATAAAAATAGCATGAATACGACATAATGGGATTAAATCATGATTTAATTCAATAAATAATAATATTAAAACATGGAGGATTGAATCATAACAATAATTTCATGGTAGCATGGTATAAAATCAATAGTACATGGAGAATCATGGATGGAATCATACTTTAAAATCAAATAACTTGAAAAGATCAAAACTTAAAATTTCAATAGGTTACTTGGACTCCATGAATGAAAGGAATTCATGGATGAATATCTAACATAACTGGGATAATGAATTTCCTGAGGTTCTTGGTGAGTTCTTGAGGATTGGTCTTGAATTTGAGAGTTAGGGTTTCTTGTTCTTGGAAAAAGGGGATCTTTAATTTGAGAGGAATTGAATAATGAATGATTATTTAGGTCAATTAGGCTAAATTTTGTGTTTTAGGATGAGTTTAGGACTTAGGAAAAAAACCCAAATTCCCTTAAATGGATTTAAAACGTAAGCTGAAAACTGACCATCCTGATTTTTAGCCTTGGCGCGATGCACCACTATCGCGCCAAGCCACTGGAAATGGACAATTAGGACTTGGACAAACACCACAATGCGGAGCTATCGCGGTAAGCCTTTGAAATGTCAATTTTTCCATCTCTGCGCCATCGTGGAGGACCACTAGAAATTACCAAACTGGAAATAGGCCTGCTCCACGATGCGCCAACATCACGGAGTCACACTGGAAATTGACAATTTTTATTTGGACTATCTCCGCGACACGCTAAGGGTTAAAATGATGATGTTTAATGACTGAAACTTAAAATAGCCATAACTTATTATCCGGTTATCAGATCTCAGCAAATTTTATATCATTAGAAAGCTAATTGAATTTACTACGCAATGACAGGCTCTAAATTAAAAAATAATGATTATTTTAAAATTTTTATATTCGAATACTAATACATTGGGACATAGATTATGCTAGGAAAACACAGGGTGTTACATATATACTTTATCAACTCGAGTTAATCAATTCATGTAAACAACAATCATACTTTAACACACTAAATCACAAGTAGATATGAATCATTGATTTCATCAATTATAGCATGTCCGAAGACCAATCCACGGCTTATTCAAGTAAGCAGTATCAAGCTTTATTTTTTAAAATTCAAGTAGTTATTTTAGGACCGCATGTTCAATCAAATGGAGTCTAAAATCTAGTAATTTATTCACTAATCCAATGCTCCTTTATTCATGCCAAAACCAAGAATTCCTTATTATCTAGCAGCACTTACATTCAAGTCATTATTATGTTCAAGAGTTACTCCATTATCCAATAATTCAATTCTATTCATCTTACAGTCTAGTTTTAGTCATACACCTTTATACTTTTTACTTCCTAACTCTTAGCCAAAATTGAATTTAGACTCTTAAGTTATGTCACTGCCCCTTCATGCCATAATCAATTCTCAACAAAGGATTTTCATCCAAATGAAGAGAAAATCACTCCTCTAGGACTTAGGAATGAAATTTTAGAGTTTGGAAGCTGAAACCCGTTAAAAATAGGTTATAATCTGTTGCATCACTGTAGCGACATGCCTTCTCTATATAAAGTCATTATAGCGACCTGACCCGCTACAACACCCTCAGTTTTTCAACACCGACAACTTTTAGTAAAATGGTTATAACATTTTACTCAGAAAATGGATTAACGAACAGTTAGTTGCATTAGAAATAAGACTTGGATGCCTTTTATTTGGTTGGTATTAGGACCCACAACTCCTTATATTATAGGAGGAGTGCTCATTTGAAGTTGGCCCCAGTTTAAACTTAGCCTGAAACTAAATCGATATTAATACTTTCAACTTAATTCTGTGCTAGGGGTATTGTAGACCTTAGTACATATAAAATGCACTATCATACTAAAGAATTACTCCAAACATCTTTAACGAATGAGACACACATGCGTTTATCACAAATATTTTCAATAATGACGAATCCAATCATTACAATAATTCTTCGGCATTATGATAAAGAATAGTTGTCAAAACTCAAAATGAATTATTTATACCTTGATCGGCTTCACTTTTAGGCGACTCCTTTCAGTATTACAATATGAAAAAATTATACAAACTAGCATACCTAAGACCCTAATTACAATTATTAGCAATAGTTTCTCAAAATTACAGAAGTAGCAATATTTTACCTTTTTTTAATTGAAAAGCTCGTGAGTTTAACCCATATTTTTACCTTACCTTTTTTTTCACGCCACTTTACCAAGCTCAATTCCCTCCAATATAACTTTGTTCGATTTTTTTTTTTCAAATATCGATATTTTTCTCTCAAATTCTTGATAAACATTGTCCCCATCTATTAAGGTAAGTTGATTTTACATTTAATGCATGCTATATTTTCCATATAACTTCTATTAAGTAATTTATTTTCGGCATTATTTTTTCACATTCTTCTGCATTTTGTTTTTTGGGGGTTTTTTTATTTTTTTAATTTTTATATGTTGAAATTTTTGTAGTTCTACTATAATGGAATAACATGCAAATCGTAGTAGTTCAATTAGAGGTATTCAACCGATGAACTTAGTTTTCGATGAACTACCATCGTTTAATCTTGGTTTAACACAAGATGAAGATATTAACTTAATTTCTACTAATATTCAGTCTAAGGAAGGTGTTAGCATTGAAGAGGTGAGATTGAAGCATCGTAACGATTCAAAAAAAAATTGTGAAAATCATGAAACCAAAAGCATTGAGAAAATCTTCATTCCCAAAACTCACAAAAATTTAAAAATTGATGAAAAAGAGAAAGTCGGATAAAAAAAAGAATATAGTAAAATTGCAAGTCCTATTTCATCTGATTATGAATCTGAAGAAGAGAAAGAGGATGAGGTATTTTTCTATTTGTAAAATTTTTTAGTCTCTGGACAACATGTTCTTATATGTATTTTATATATACAATCAATACGGTGTGTACTTATTTTTGAGTTTTTGTTAAGATATGAAATTTTAGTTGCTCATGTGAAGGTATGTATCTGTTATATTTAAGATACATATTTTGTATTTAGGAATTTATTACTGATAAGATTTGTATTTGTTATGTATAAGATATTTAAGATATGTATTTTGTATTTAAGATATGTGTAAGATATTTATATTTGTTACCGGTAAGGTTTGTATTTGATGTTCAGTTGTATTCTTTTCTTAGTAACTTAAATTTGGACCATTCATGTATTCATAAAATATATATATGTATATGTTGTAATGTAACTTTAAGATGTATTCTGTAAATACGTAAGTGGCACTATTTTGACATTAAATGTTATACATGGTACAGTTTAGATATGTATTTGTTTTGTTTACTGTTAAGAGTTGTATTTGGTCTTTAGTTATATTTGTTATTCATTAGATTTAGACTATGATATGTATTTCTTTTTTGTTGATAAGTAGAATTTTGGACCAGTTATGTATTAATAAAACACATATGTATTTTGTATATTTGGAACCATATAAAATGTATTTGTTACCGGGTAGACATGTATTTTGTTTTTGTTATTGCAAAAAATTTGTATTTTTTTCTCAGTTGTATTTGTTATTCATGAGATGATGACAATATATGTATTTTGATATTTGATGACTTAAATATGGACCGGTGATGTAAGACCCCATAAAAATCGCATGTCAAATTTAGCTAGTAAAGCTCCATGAGAGATTCCAACACTTAAAAACTTTTTTGCTAAGTGTTCAAGTTCAACACTTACTCTCATTTTAGACCTCCTAACTTCAGGAATTTATTTGTTGACCTTTCCGACCTTCGTTTTTAGATTTTCAAGTAGCATTGCGATGAGGAAAGGTCGTAGTATACCCTGGGTAAGTTTCGGAATTTTTGAAGTAGTGTAAGGTGACTTTTGGGTGCCCAAAACAGTAGCTACGGGCGATAAGGCCCGCGTCACCTGGCAATTCCACTGCTTGCCTAGTTTTCAGCATTTCAGGGTCAACTTCAAACGATTATAACTTCTTGAATATTTTGAACTGGGAGAGCTTCTATGTATAAATCGAAAGATCTTTGAGTCCTCTTTCCAATTAAATTGGTTTCATCCAAATCCAACATCTGAGTAAGAAGATATGATCAATTTACTACAGCCTATCAAAACTATCAACAGAGGGACACCTTCATCTTTTTCTTTTTTCATAAGGGTAATTTGGTCATCCTCCACTCCTATATATACCCCAAACACGGGATTAAGGCTCATTTGAAGCAAAATATACTCTTTTCTTCCATTTTCTCTCAAGAACTCAAGAAAGGGTTTCCATAGAAGATCCAAGTTCAAGCAATTCTCTCCGTCAATCTTCCTAAAATCAAGAACTAAGGTATGCATAGTGTTTATCCATGGATTCCTTTCATCCATGGAGTTCAAGAATCAAGTTTTAAGTTATGTATCATGAATATTTTGTGGTGGGATGATTATTTTCATGTTGATGATGTCAAATTGAGTTTTTAATTCCATGAGTTATCTCAAGAATCATGAAAACTAATTTATTTTGTAATGTTATTCATATGAACTTATGTTGAGTTCTTGAAATTGCAAGTTGGACATTGATGATCATGTTGCTGGTGTTGAATGATTTCCAAGTTGGGATCTTTATGTAAAATCATGAAACTATGTTGAAATATAAGTTAAAGTCCATGAACTTGGTGATTTATACTTTGTGAAAATTTTATGATTTCATCTATGCCTAAGTTGTGCATGAAAGGTGTTTGATTAAATGTTTAAGAGAAACAAGAAACATGTAGTATGGATTAATATGGCCTAAAAGGTGAATTCATGCCATTGACCTCATGCTTGAATGGCTTACATGCTATTGTTGTACAATGAATATGTTGTTGGAATGTCATGATGTTGGAGTATGAAATTATGATCTTGATTATATACATTCCTACCATGAACAAGATTACGTTAACCATGTACTTCATGAAATCCCCAACTAATTCTATTATGAATAGTTGATATTGATCATGTATTCAAGAATGTCAAGAAGTGTCAGTTTCCTTCTATCGAATCCTGGGGGTACTTGTACCCAAAAAATATAGCTGTGTGCCTAGAGCCATGTCATGTTTTCACGATACTCTCAGTCAAGCCATAAGTAGTAGACTTCAGTCAGTCTTATGACTCAGGAAAACTTATGTAAAGGCAGTATCAGTTCAGTTTTACTCAGTACTCAGTAATCTACGTATTCTCAGTGATATTCCTTCAGTTTATGGAATTCAGTAAATCTTAGTATCAGTATAATTTAGTTCAGTATTCAGTTCAGACATCAGTAAACTCAGTCAGCTAATAGAACTCAGTAGCATTTAGTCAGTTAACAAAATTCAGTAGTGTTCTTCTAGTCATCGGAACTCAATAAACTCAGTCCATATTCAGTTCAGTTAAATAGAACAATCAATAATAGTTCAGCTAATTCTAGTATGAACTAGGAAATCAGTTCAGTATAATTAGTTCAGTGTCATTCAGTTGGGAGTAGGATTCAGCACCGAGCGAACCCAAGGATGGGAACTTACCTGCCAGTAGAGGGTGTGATTCTTAGAAGTAGTCCTTGCGTTCCAGAACTATGTAGCCAACATAGGTTGAGACTTCAATACCTATCAGTTGAGGGTAGATGAGGTGGCTTAACCTGTCAGATGAGGGTTCCCACCGTTCTCATTAGAGTACCTGCCAGATGAGGGTCACTCACAACTTATCCTTACTATTGGCACGGTATTGGCACCCTTCCAATTAGGGTAGATATTGGACCCCATCTTAGCAATTATAGCATATTTGGGGCATGTCAGTTAGATAACTATTTCTCACAGTTTCAGTATCAGTCTAGTAAAAGAACTTAGATAGTTCTTCAGGATATCAAGGCTGTCAGATACAGTCAACTCAGATACAATACAGAACTCAGCTAGTTCCATCAGATTTAGGACTTTCAGATATAATCATTCATGCTATCAGTTATCAAAACTCATGTAATCAGATATATCAATTATCAAAATTCCGTTATTATTTATGATATATTATCAGTAATTATATTTCATCAGTATTCATACTCAGTAGTCATGTTATCATGAACTCAGTTTCAGGACTGTTATATACGGTCAATCAAATCAGTTCTTCATAACAGAACTATCAGAAACAATTATTCCTTTATCAGTAATATAGTATCAGTCTCCCAGTATTTAGTAGTATAGTATCAGTTCCTCACTTATTAGTAAATTGCATATCAATATCAGTAAACTCAGTCATTTAGTATCTCAATATCAGTAAACTCAGTCATTCAGTATCTCAGCATCAGTAAACTCATGTTGTCTGTATTCAGACTCAGTAGTCAGTATCACCATGAGTTTAGTTGCAGTTACGTATGTATGTATGTATTCTCATGTTCATATCAGTCAGTATTGTTCATGCATATAAAACCCTTTGCATTTAGCCTACCTCACTCGTATACTCAGTAAATTCAATCGTACTGACGCATTCACGCTATGGTATTTTATTTAATGCCATAGGTACAGAGGCACGAGTTTCAGAGCAGCAGTAGCATTGCAGAATTCAGCAGCCAGTGCTCCTCTTCATTCGAGGACAATATTATTATTACTTTATTGCAGTATTTTAAATTAGTTTTTCAGTTCATGGAGTTAGTTGGAGACATGTTCCTTCAACTCCTTATTCTGTTCAGTTAGAAGCTTTCGGACTAGATATCAGATTAGATATTCAGACAGATTAGATATTCAGATTTCAGTATTTATATTTTTTTTTTGTATTGTTATACCATGTTTTTTAGATATGTATCAATATTGAACCTTATGGCCTTACAGTTCATGTTTCTATATATTTTATGAGATATTATGTAGTTTACAGGTACAGGTATCAATCATAGGTTAACTTGTGGTCCTTCGGGATCATGAGCACCATGTAGCATTTCGGTTCAGAAAATCGAGGCATTACAAAGTTGGTATCAGAGCCTAAGGTTCAACAGTGTCCTAGGAAGTCTGAAAGATGCATCAAGTAGAGTCTTGTACATGGGCGTGTTGTGCACCACACTTATGTACAGGAGGCTATGAGATGTTTTAGGAATAGTTTCCCTTCTTTCATGTCTCAAGATCGTGCTATAGCAAGTTTCTCTAAGGAACCCATATAGATTCACATCAGGCTCCCCTCATGTCAACCTTACCTTACTTTTAAGGTAACAAAAACAGTGAAGCTCAAATCCTAAAAATAGGGCTTTCTCATGTAGTCCCTAGAGACTGTTATGGGATTTGCCATATGCCCAGACAATATCCCCTCAGTTCAGTCATGTTCCAAAGTTGTACAGATTTCATTTATGATCATGAGAACTCCTTTGTAAACTCAAATCCAATATTTGATTTGCCGTTAGATCCCTTTTCAGAATCCTATGACAGTATAGACCTAGAATTTTAAGCATGGACCCAAGAGTTTAGCAGTAGATGAGTTGGGATTGTATTATCTAATCTGATTAGATTATGTATTCATTGGGATAGTTATACCAAGGTAAATCAGGAGGCTTGAATAGTGTAAGATAGAATTTAAGTTTATTTACTTGATTAAGCATGAAGGTGTAGATATGATATTAGTAGTATATAAGGAAACAGAAGTAGCTGATGTGTTTAGTAGGATGGGCAGGTATCTAACAGAGTATAAGTATGTGATGATAGATCAAGTGACCAAGTCAGACTCAGATTCCAGTAGTAGTGCCAATATGTATAGAAAAGTAGTAAGGGAAGACGATTCCCAACCCATCCTCTTCTCAGTACAAGGATTTGTACTTCAGCTATCACAAAATCCACTCAGGTCTTACATATCAACTCTATGGTCACAAACCACAATCATTTACTTTTCCATAAATCATGTGCGGTTTCAATTCCCAATATAAAGGATCTCAGTTTACCCCACAGTATGAATCAATTCCATGAACACGGCTTATGTTCACACGTTTTCCATAGAATCATATGCGCTTTTAGTTCCCAGCATAGGGAGTCAGATCTAAATCACTCAGTGTCATGAATCATGTCTCACAAATACAAAAAACTCAAAACTTAGGTCATGCAACTCATAAATCATGTACATGTATCATGATTTATAGTATACTCAGCTTTCATGACTCATGCTATGCCCCTACAAATCAGATAAATTCATACCACGTCATGTATATCCTCAGTTCAAACCTTTTTGGTAAATCCATGCTTAGCTACCTCATGTTAGTCAGTCAATCCCTTCTCGTATGCATAATACTCTATGATCTCAGTTCAGCTATTCAGACTAAGTACAATTCAGTCTTGCATACCCAGTATTCAGTTACCAGTTATTTAGTTAATTAGATAAGTTAGTATATTTATGCACTCGTAATCAGCTAAGTTCATGCATCATGTCTCAGTTTTAGATCCCAGCTATTAAGTCACAATTCTGTTCGTAAGTGCCTTTTACACCGCCTTAGTTTTCCTTAGTATCTCAGGTAAGTCAGTATTCTTCAAGGGACCTATAGTCCCGGGGGAGATACCCTATATCCCCCGACCTTATGTGATTTAAACATGCCACTTTTTTTCTCTAGATGAATCCAGCTAAAGAAAGGGTTATAAAATGAACCTTTAGCTCCAAATTTCAGTTGTAATCTATGTTCTTAATGGGTCAGTTTAGCCCATGATACTCTGTCTATGTCACGCATTACAGACTCAGTTCAACTCATGTATCCTGTTCCAGACTCAGTTATGTTCTCATATTTTCGCTCATGCATATTGAGTGATTAATCTCAGACTCATCGATATTTTTAGTTCAACATAACAGTCTTCCTTGAGCTTACTCATTTTCATGTTCAGATTTTAGTACCAAACTTGGTACCATTACCATTGCATATTCAGTTGTATGTTCATGAGTTAGTTCAGTTATGTATCCACGCATCAGATACATGTGGTCATCTTATAAATACTTTCAGTCATACATTCATGTATCACGTCAGTCAGATAATTATGCATCAGATATGTATGGACTCAGCTTATCAGTTATGCATCAGATATGCATTCTCATTTTGAGAAAACTTAGTTCATCAGAACACTCAGTCCCTCATTTATAAATCAGTTACGCATGCATCAGATATGCATGTTCAGTATGATATATTCAGCTTGTCAATTATGTCAGCCAGGAAATCATATCCAGTCGTTCATGCTCAGTACTCACGTCAGTTGTATTTTCTCCCCTCTCAGTCAGTCTGATTCAAGGACAAATGTTTCCAAGGGGGAGATATTGTAAGACCTCATAAAAATCGCATGTCAAATTCAGATCGTAAAGCTCCATGAGAGATTCCAACACTTAGAAAAATTTTTTTTCTAAGTGTTCAAGTTCAACACTTACTCTCATTTTTAGACCTCCTAACTTTGGGAATTTATTTGATGACCTTTTCGACCTCCATTTTTAGATTTTCAAGTTGCGTTGCGATGGGGAAAGGTCGTAGTATACCCCGGGTGAGTTTCAGAATTTTTGTAGTAGCGTAAGGGTACTTTTGGGAGCCCAAAATAGTAGCTACGGGCGATAAGGCCCGCATCGCCTGGCAACTCCACTGCTTGCCTAGTTTTCAGCATTTCAGGGTCAACTTCAAATGATCATAACTTCTTGAATATTTTGAACTAGGAGATCTGATATATATCAATTGAAAGATATTTGAGTTCTCTTTCCAATGCAATTGGTTTCTTCCAAATCCAACATCTGAGTAAAAAGATATGATCAATTTACTAAAGCCTATCAAAACTGTCAACAGAGGGACAACTTCATCCTTAAAGCCTATCAAAACTGTCAACAGAGGGACAACTTCATCCTTTTCTTTTTTCATAAGGGTAATTTGGTCATCCTCTACCCCTATATATACCCCAAACACGGGATTAAGGCTCATTTGAAGCAAAATATACTCTTTTCTTCCATTTTCTCTCAAGAACTCAAGAAAGGGTTTCCATAGAATATCTAAGTTCAAGCAATTCTCTCCATCAATCTTCCTAAAATCAAGAAATAAGGTATGCATAGTGTTCATCCATGGATTCCTTTCATCCATGGAGCTCAAGAATCAAGTTTTAAGTTATGTATCATGAATATTTTATGGTGGGATAATTATGTTCATGTTGATGATGTTAAATTGAGTTTTTAATTCCATGAGTTATCTCAAGAATCATGAAAACTAATTTATTTTGTAATGTTATTCATATGAACTTTATGTTGAGTTCTTAAAATTACAAGCTGGACGTTGATGATCATGTTATTGGTGTTGAATGATTTCCAAGTTGGGATCTTTATGTGAATCATGAAACTATGTTGAAATATAAGTTGAAGTCCGTGAATTTGGTGATTTATACTTTGTGAAAATTTTATGATTTCACCTATGCCTAAGTTGTGCATGAAAGGTGTTTGATTAAATGTTTAAGAGAAACAAGAAACATGTAGTATAGATTAATATGGCCTAAAAGGTGAATTCATGCCATTGACCTCATGCTTGAATGGCTTACATGCTATTGTTGTACAATGAATATGTTGTTGGAATGTCATGATGTTGGAGTATGAAATTATGATCTTGATTATATACATTCCTACCATGAACAAGATTACGTTAACCATGTACTTCATGAAATCCCCAACTTATTTTATTATGAACGGTTGATATTGATCATGTATTCAAGAATGTCAAGAAGTGTCAGTTTCCTTCTATCGAATCCTGGGGGTACTTGTACCCAAAAAATATAGCTGTGTGCCTAGAGCCATGTCATGTTTTCACGATACTCTCAGTCAAGCCATAAGTAGTAGACTTTAGTCAGTCTTATGACTCAGGAAAACTTATGTAAAGGCAGTATCAGTTCAATTTTACTCAGTACTCAGTAATCTACGTAATCTCAGTGATATTCCATCAGTTTATGGAATTCAGTAAATCTTAGTATCAGTATAATTTAGTTCAGTATCCAGTTCAGACATCAGTAAACTCAGTCAGCTAATAGAACTCAGTAGCATTAGTCAGTTAACAGAATTCAGTAGTGTTCCGCTAGTCATCGGAACTCAATAAACTCAGTCCATGTTCAGTTTAGTTAAACAGAACAATCAGTAACAGTTCATCTAATTCTAGTATGAACTAGAAAATCAGTTCAGTATAATCATTTCAGTTAATTCAGTGGGGAGTAGGATTTAGCACTGAGCTAACCCAAGGATGGAATTCACCTGCCAGTAGAGGGTGTGATTCTTAGAAGCAGTCCTTGCATTCCAGAACTATATAACTAGCATAGGTGGAGACATCAATTCTTGTTAGTTAAGGTTAGATGAGGTGGCTTAACCTGTCAGATGAGGGTTTCCACCGTTCTCATTAGAGTACCTGCCAGATGAGGGTCACTCACAGCTTGTCCTTACCAGTGGCGCGAAATTGACACCCTTCTAATCAGGGAAGATATTGGACCCCAGCTTAGTTATTATAGCATATTTTAGGCATGTCAGTTAGATAACTACTTCCTACAGTTTCAGTATCAGTCTCAGTAAAAGAACTCAAATAGTTCTTCAGGATATTAGGACTGTCAGATATAGTCAACTCAGATACAGTACAGAACTCAGCTAGTTTCATTAGATTTAGGACTGTCAGATACAGTCATTCATGCTATCAGTTATTAGACTCATGTTATCAAATATATCAGTTATCAAAATTTAGTTATCATTCATGATATATTATTAGTTATTACATGTCATCACTATTTATACTCAGTAGTCATGTTATCACGAACTTAGTTTTAGGACTGTTATATACGGTCAATCAAATCAGTTCTTCATAATCAGAACTATCAAAAACAATCATTCCTTTATCAGTAATATCGTATCAGTCTCCCAGTATTCAATAATATAGTATCAGTTCCTCACTTATTAGTAAATTACATATCAATATCAGTAAACTCAATCATTCAATATCTCAATATCAGTAAACTCAGTCATTCAGTATCTTAATATCAGTAAACTTAGTCATTCAGTATCTCAACATCAGTAAACTCATGTTTTTCGTATTCAGACTCAGTAGTCAGTATCACCACGAGTTTAGTTACAGTTACGCATGTATCTATGTATTCTCATGTTCATATCAGTCAGCATTGTTCATGCATTTAAAACCCTTTCCATTTAGCCTACCTCACTCGTATACTCAGTACATTCAGTCGTACTAACGCATTACAGAGGCACGAGTTTCAGAGCAGTAGTAGCATTGCAGATTTTAGCAGTCAGTGCTCCTCTTCATTCAAGGACAATATTATTATTATTACTTTATTACAATATTTCGAATTAGTTTTTCATTTCATGGAGTTATTTGGAGACATGTTCCTTTAACTCCTTATTCAGTTCAGTTAGAGGCTTTCAGACTAGATGTCAGATTAGATATTCAGACTTTAGTATTTATGTTTCTTTTTGGTATTGCTATACCATGTTTTTCAGATATGTATCAGTATTGAACCTTATGGCCTTACAGTTTATGTTTTCGCATATTTTATGATATATTATGCAGTTTACAGGTACAAATATCAGTCATGGGTTAACTTGTGGTCCTTCAGGGTCATGAGCGCTGTGTAGCATTTCGGTTTAGAAAATCGAGGCATTACAGGTGATGTATTAAAAAAATACATATGCTAGATTTATGTATATATTTTGTAATGTAACTTTTAAGATGTATTTTGTAAATACATATGTGACACTGTTTAGACATATAATTGTATTTTTGTGGTGTATGGGTGTTTCATGATCAACTATACATGTCAAAAGTATTGCCCAAATTTGCACCACATATAGGATGTCATACAGTCAGCGATATTGAAGATCGTATTAAGTCAATGTTAATGAAGAATCAATACAAAATATTTTGTAACAATAGTATATTTGGAGTCTACATGAAGAATAAGAATTTTTTGGTCCAAGCACAATTAGGGAGATATATTATGTCACTTGAAACTAAGAAAAGTTCTACAAGTGCCATAGTCATTCGTGCAAAGAGAATAAGTCTTCATTTCAGTCCTAGAGAGTTTGTTGTAGTTACTGGTTTGAATTATGTTTCAAACAAGAATAATTTTAGATTTGATGAGGAGCTTCTAAATAGAATTATTGAGCAATATTTCAATGGTGTCAGTTATATTCAGAAAAAAAGAATATGTACAACTGTTTCAGGCAAAATATGGGAGAAGGAAAATGATGAAGATGTTGTGAAGTTTGCTAATCTATATTTTATTCACGCATTTTTATTGTCATCTTTTAATACCATAGTTATTCCACGCCTTCATTTTGATTTGGTTAAGAGTGATCGTTACAGGTATTATCCTTGGGGATCTGTTGCATTTGAGGAATTAGCCAAAAGCTTGAATAAAAAATTAAAAGCAAAAGAAAAGTTTTATATGCTCCATGAAATGCCTCTTTCCATTCAAGTTTGGTTGTACAAGTGTTGTTCTAATGTTCCTCATAATATTGCTTCGACGGTGGACACTCAAATTTCACGTCTTTTGAATTAGAAGACAAATGTTCCTCACCCATGATATGAATCTCTTATGGAAAGTATGTATAATGATGCAAATGACAAGGTCAGTTTCCTTTATATCTTCCTTTTTTTGTGATGTTGATTATGTGTAAATACATTTACTATTTTCATATATATTCATATACAAAATATAATTTGCTACTGCTAATGCATTTTTGTACAGGTTAACTTATTTATAATGTTAGTTATATATGTTCATACTGTCACTGATTTTAGCATCTAAAATACTTTTCCATATTATGTAATATAAATTGTAGGTTTTTTTTAAGAATATTGAGTTGGCACGAAAGGAGATTTCATCTTTTCAAATACCCAAGATGGATGTACCTGGAGGTGGAAGTCATAAAGATGATGATGTTAATTTGGATGATGATTTTCAGGATCCACCAGATCCACAAAAATATTCAATTACAAAAAAAAAAACATCATGGCGATTCATCAACTTTACCTGCCAATAAAAAGTTGAAGCAACAACCTAAAGGTGTAGAAGAACATACATCAAAAAGGACCCCTCCACCTCGAACTGGAAAGATGCCTTCTGTGATGACACTAATTTTTAAGACAATTCAACCAAAATCTATATTAGCTTCAAATAGGAAAGACATAAACCGATCAGCAAGTAAAAAATCTATTCTGGTTCAGTCCCCTGCTCCATCTTTTTTCAGTTCTGAAGATAAAGATGTTGTTATTTCTAAGAAAGTATTTGAAAAGTTCTGTGATGAGGTAATTTATGTTTATGACTTGGGTATATTTATTTTTTTTATTTCTGATTGTTTTTGTTTGAAATTAGGTTAGTGAAGAGTTGAATGTCATCTGTGAACTAGTATCAACAAAGTGTGATCAGATAATGAATGCAATAAATGAGAACAAGGTACAAAATTCTTATTTAAAAGAATTATTTAGAAAAATACATTTGTTGTGTTAAATACATATCCAACATATCTATTTTGTATTTGAATAAATAAATATTCAGTATATTGTGTCTTTTTATAGTGTTAATTTGTATTTTTCTAAATGATAATATGTATAATTATATATACATATGCAAATGATAATATGTACAAAAATTTTATTTAAAAGAACTTTTTGAAAAAAAATAGTTTTTGTGTTAAATACATGTACAACATATTTATTTTGCATTTGAATAAATACATATGTAGCATGCAGTGGCTTTTTTACGGTGTTAATATGTATTTTTCAAATGATAATATATATAATCATATATACATATGCAGTGCCAATCTAACTAGTTAGTTTACTATTGATCTTGATATGTATTTAAATTTTTTTAGCGCGAATAAACAAGATAAAGACAAAGAATTTGACAAGCCACAAATGGATGAAGCTGATAAGAATACATCACCCCATCAATCCACTCCAATGTTTTACATGATTTTGATAAGAATTCTGAAGGTACATTGGTAAGTAAATTTTGTACATTCATATGCATGTTATTTTCTATATACAATTGGAATTTATCTTTACATATAAGAATTATACATGTGGTCATTGTTTATGTCTAAAAACAGGTTATCGAAGAGATCAAAGAAAATCGAAGCACCAATTTCATGGAGGTGTATAATAAGGATAAGGGTGTTGTTCTGGTAAATAATTGAATTTTATATTTGTGATGTATATTTATATAGTTAAATATTAATATTTTCAATGTTTGATTGTTTCTTTTATGAAATGACAAAATTGATATCGATGTGCATGAAGCAAGAGATGTATGTGATTCATCGGTATGTTGAATATATGTATATTGTATTTTAGTTCTTAACAAATATTGATGTTATTTGATTTGTTTCAATATGTTATATAGAACATAAAATCAGTTGATAAAAGTATTGGCAAAGCACAAATATCAGATTCTCAATTCATATTTTCAGGTGAGGTGCTTAGAAGCATTAATCTTGATTTCATACAACCCAATTTGGGAGTTCAAGATGAGTCCAAGGTATGTTGTTTTCATTTTCTGCGTTTATTTCTTTGCTAATGGTTCAATATTGTAAGATCTTTCTATATTTTATACTGAATACAGAAGGTGTTGCAGAAATGATTGTAAATACATCAGTAGAAGATGAGTCCAAGGTATGCTGAATATGTGCATTATCTGTGTTTATTTATTTTGATAATATTGCAACATTATAAGATCTTTCTACATTTTATACAGAACAAAGAAGGTGCTACAGAAATGATTGTAAATACATCAGCAGATGATGTGGAGAAATCAAACTTGGATGAGCAAAATAAGACTCTAGTCCACAATCATGAAGTAGTAACTGAAGAAAGCAAGGCTGAACAAGATTTGCCAGATTCTCAAATCACAATTCCTGATGAGTTTCTTCCCAGTCTTAATGTGTATATGAATTTTGAAAGAAGGATAATTGTACATCCACTGAAAAATAAAGTAGAACAAACACCTATGCATGTTTCAAGGATTAGGCGACCATCTAGATTCAAGGAGTCACCATACGCAATGAAATTTGGTTCAGCAGATGATTTGTACTCTTAACATATTTTTTATATTTATCAACTTTGTTTACTTTATATTTTTTTTACAGCTAATGAAGTATGATTTTGTATTTTATACAATAATTATTCATTTTATGTCTTTAAATATCTTTACATAATTTACATTTCATAATAATAAAGGAAGTACATAAGCGCAACAAAAAACATTCAATCAGAAGCATCCATTCGTATCTCATCCAATTAATGATATAAAAGACACAAAAGTTACCAACAAATTCATGACGTGGCTTTTAGTGGACATTCTTAAATATCATTCGAAGGGGTATATAGGTTAAAAATTAATTGTAATATTGATTTATTTTTTCTATTCATGATGTAGCATTATGTTTAATAAATAAACAGAAACAACAAAGAGGAACATTACAAGAAGAACAAGTCTAGCATACTAATTTTGAATTTTGGAGTTATATCAGTTGAAGACAAGAATTGGTTCTACATTATGGGTACTCCTGGCCAGTCATGGTCAGATGAGGTAAGTGATGGACTATTATATTGATAAGTTATATATTGAAATAAAACTTATTGCAATGTTAAAATTTATATTTGTAAATACTTATAATGATCTATTTGAATATGTTTATTCGTATATACATATGCAGTATGTTATATGTTCAGATACATATGTATATGAGTATATACACGTAGTTTTAGAGTCTCTGAGTTTAATTTTGGTTAGTTAATTTTAAATAAGAATTATTTTTATAATGCAACAAATTGATGTTTGCTTTTACTACTTGTGGAAGAAGTTAAAGTATGATCCCAATAGCTCATATAAGTACAGCACAGTAGATTGTAACTTCATGAACATTGTCAGCAGTGTGTTAGTTGTGTATGCGTTGGATGATTCAACACTTAATACTGGTGGAAAGGAATATCATATGAATGAGTACATAAGTGAATTCCGCATGCATGTCATTGTACCATGACATACGGTTGATTATATTTTCATTCCTGTCAAAAATTACATTTCGTATCTAAATACATGAAGCACATACTTTTAGTGACGAAATGTAAAATTTCATAGCAAAGTTTTGTCCTCTAAAATTTCTCTCCAAAAAATATTTTGACGCCATTTTATTGAGTATCATTAGTGACGAATTTTAAGTTTTCAATGACATCCTTTTTTATCACCAATAATGGATTCATTCTGTGACAAACTATTTTTTGTCTCGAATTAGTTATAATTTTAGACACAAAAAAAATTCGTCATAAAAATTAAGTTATCGCAATAGCGACAAATCAGAATTCGTAGGTAAATATTGTAAGTTTTAGCTACAAAATTTGATATTTAATTGTGACCTTAATTTTTGTCACAAAAACTATAAACAATCAGTGACGCTCATTTTATTGTCTCTAATAATGGATCCAATTCTTGACAAACTATTTTTTGTCTTGAATTAGTTATAAGTTTAGACACAAAAAAAAATCATCATAAAAAATAAATTATCGCAATAGCGACAAATTAGAGTTCGTAGTTAAATATTGTAAGTTTTAGCTACAAAATTTGATATTTAATTGTAACCTCAATTTTTGTCGCAAATACTATAAACAATCAGTGACGCTCATTTTATTGTCTCTAATAATGGATCCAATTCGTGACAAACTATTTTTTGTCTTGAATTATTTTTAATTTTAGACACAAAAAAAATCATCATAAAAAATAAGTTATCACTATAGCGACAAATTAGAGTTCGTAGTTAAGTATTGTAAGTTTTAGATACAAAATTTGATATTTAATTGTGACCTCAATTTTTGTCACTAATACTATAAACAATTAGTGACACTTATTTTATTGTCTCTAATTAATCTATGATTCAGTGACAATATAATTTTGTCATAAAATATGCCATCGTTAAGTAGTGATGATTTAGAATTTGTAGCTGAATAATTTAGTTATTTCTTTTTTTGAAAATTTTTTGTAGCTAAATATAGCTTGACCTATGGTGACAGTTATTTTATGACTCATTGAGACGTCTATTTTCATCTATTGAAATGGTTACTAACCGTTGCAATAGAAGCTATTGCAACGACATTAAACTGCTGCAATAACATCTATTGCAACGCTTTTTAAATACCTATTACAACTATTTCATTACTTATTGGAATGCCTATTATCATCTATTACAACGGTTACTAACCGTTGCAATAGATTCTATTGCAACGACATTAAACCGTTACAATAGATCTATTGCAACGAGATTAAACCATTGCAATAGCATCAATTGTGATGCTTTTGTTATTCTGTTGCAATGTTTTACTACCTATTGCAATGGTTTATTGATTTATTATAACAATTATTGCCACATGTTATTAAATTAAAACAATTTATATAAATAGTCACTCGTATTAATGTAAATTTTTATTTACATACATAATACTATAACACAATATACACACATCACAAAACAAAATAATTCATTAATAATCTCACAATTCAAAATATGCAACAAGCTAGTAATTTAAACCCCAAAGCAAAATGTAATCAATTCCAAATGATTAGTTAAGTTTTTACATACTAGCAAGTTCGAGTCGTAATAAGGTTCAAGAAAGTCAACACAACACTATTGATATTAGAGCATTTATCCACAACCCAAAAATCTGCACAAGTAAGGTCAATGTCCATGACTTTCTTCATCTCTTTCTTCATTTTGGTCACCTATAAAAGAGAACAAAATAATATAAATTATCATTTAAAATGACGACATAAAAAGATTAAAATCACCAAGACCGTGAACTGTCAAAGTGAGTTTGTAGCAGTAACATGGGTAAATCCCATCCAACATTGAAAAGAGCAGGGTGATGGAGAAATGGAAAATTGGCAACGTCGACACAGACATGCTTAGCTCAATTTTCCTTGGATTGCAAGTCAAAATATTTATTGTTTGCTCTTGATAATAAACAGAATAGGAGGATATGGAAAATCATATTGTTTTTTATTCTCCAATTTGGTAATGCAAGAAGTTAATAGCAGGAGCAGTAATGGTAAATGTGTTGAATTCTCATTAATGTCTATAGTCTTTTCCATCTGCACAAACCAATGGAAGTTTTGTTTGATATTTTAGCTGAAGTATATGCAGCTCTAAGAACTTGACCTTCTATAACATGATATATATATTTTACTACTTACTTGGAGTAATGCCTGTCTTACTGCTTCTCTATCGTGCTCTCTCCTCCTCTTAGCCTCAGCTGCAGCTTCCACTTTTGTACGTCTTTGAGCCTCTTCAGCAGATTTGGCTTTATCTTGCAGCTTAGCTTTTGTTGATCATGGAAATTAAATTTATCAGGTTTCTAATTCACATGCAGAAAAAAAAAGAAATTGCTTGCATGTTTAATATTGGGTACCTTTCCTCCTCTGTACCTCAAGTTGTTCCCTTTTACGATGAAGTTTCTCCGGATCACCCTTATCGGTCTTTATAGTAAAATTACAGGATTGAATAACACATGGGTCAAAATAAATGGAATATAAGTAGCACGCCTATAATAAGCAAAGCATGCTCACCTCAACAAGTGTCTTCTCTCCAACTTATAAAATTGTATCTGCAAATCTGTTCTTCAGGACAATAGCCTTATAAAGCTTTCTAGGGGAGAGCCTCCTCTCACTAAGCTCACTCTCCCCTAAAATATTAAAAATACAACAGATGAACCCATAAATTAATAGAGGCAAGTAGAAAAAAAACCATCTTGATATGCTTCTGACTCAATAGAGAGTGGCATTTGCCGAGAACTTTGCTCTAGCTGGTCCGCGCCACTGATAGACTCTGGAGATTCAGTTACTGGTGATTACTTTGATACAGTGAAGTTTCTGAAATTCAAAGATGGGTTTTTGTATTATTCAGTATCCATTAGGTCAATAGATTACAAGGTTCAGCCAACTCTGGATGATCTTGAGAAATTTTGCGGAGCTAAAGGTGATGATAATAAGCGTACAGAAAGATTTTCTTTTTCCACATTGCCCATGAAAAATCAAAGGAAGAAATACTTCAAGGAAGGAGATCGAGTTCTTATTTTAAACGGAGAACTAAAAGCAATTTTTTTACCTCAAATCAGAGAACAGATCACTACAAAAAAATTAAAGTGAGTTTCGAACATTCACATTATTGTAGTAAACTTTGGCCCTAACTCAACCTCAAAAGTTACATGAGAATGTGAGGATTATCTAATACCAAATAGTGTGATGACATCCCATGCACGGGATCGACATGGGACTCTTATCACCTCAAGCACAACACATTCTGGACATTTAGAGTGAATAATACAAGGGTCTATCATTGTTGTGTTGAATAATATAAGGGCCTATTGTTGGATAACATAACAATAGGGAAAGGTTGGTATGGCTTTCATATCATGTTATAAAAATGGATCTTGGGCCTTGTTCAATCTCAAAACTCAATGCTAGCTCCAGAAACGAGCATCCTCCAAAATGTAAGGAGACAACGACTACAATGTGAGACTTAATGGTAAACTATAATGATTGTAACAGTGTTGCAATACACAGCAAATATTTGTCCAAGATATTTGAACTTGGTATGTTAAAGTTGTTTCTGGTGGTAAGGAAGGAGCAACTAGTACTATTACTTCAGTTAAAGGACATGTAGTAACTGTATTGCCTGACAAATCTACCAATACTTTTGATGTGTTGGCTGATCATGTCGAGGAAAAATGTGAGGTTGCATAGTGTAAGGAACCACCAAGATCAAATTCCAGAGAATAATAATATTTTAGTTTAATAAGAATTTGGTTTATTGGTTTATTGGTTCATGTCAAAGGATATAATAAGAGTAATGTTAAAGAAGGAAAGAACCGAATCATGTCTAACTCAATTTTTAGTATATCCAGTTTGTTTGCTCTATTGCACGACACTCTTGTACCTAAGAATCATTAAAAGAAAGTTGCACGAATCAGTCGAACTATAGTTTTAGTACATCCAGTTCATTCAATTTCTTTTCAGGTGCACTCAAGTTCAGAATGTTGTCGATAGTTAGTTTAAATATTGCATGTTCTATACACTCTACCCCTAATTTGATTCAACAAAAATGAGAAAATAAAAGAATTAAATAGAGTAATGGGACGGAGTCTATGCCACAGTTATTCACAATTGAATACCATCAATGTAGATGGAATTGTAGAGACAAGAAAGATGTTTATAATGTAGATTCTAAATTTGATGGAATGATATCCCCTATGATGTTTGATGGCTTGATATTGAGCACATAGATGGGAAGAAGTACTTTACCTGGGCAGGATGTTGTTTCCTATCCAAGGAGTAATATAGAAAAAGTTAGCTGAAAAGGAGAAAAGAGAGACATGAGATCAAAGGGGAAAAGATTGTACTATCTGCATTCAAAAATCTGAGAGGTGTTCAAAAAGTAAATAGAATGAGAGAAAGTTACATAATGATTAAGAAAGGAATGACATTTCCATACGACCGACAATTAAAGCACCCAAAGAATCCACCTTTAATCCAAACATCATTCACGACATGCAACACTTGTGATAGTAATCTATATCTTATTTCCATGCCTAATCCACCAAATACTATAAGGACTCATCAGTATTATATATGTATCAGATAACAGATGCAACGTTACTCTTCCTCAAATCACATAATTTTTTTACTGAATACCACATTATTGAACAACTAGGACCTTTAGGGATGCTTCAACATAACAAAACTGGAAATCCAGTAAACTTTTACTATTGACCTCCACTCCAGCTTAATATCAAGGTAGGAGTGAAGTGTTAGGGAAAAATAAAGGAGAAATGGAACTTAGGAACTGAACCTGAACTAGTATAACCACAAAACATGGAATACTTTAAAAGTTGTGAAATGGCTTGATCTTTCACAATAAGATGTTTCACCAACTATAAACACTTGATACAGTAACTAAATATTTATGACCATGTTTCATGTTTGTACTATTTTAAGCTAAATGTTATTCAACGAACAACTATTTTTGAGAAGATAATTCTACACCAAAGGAAGTAGCTACGAACGTCTACTACTGTTCTGTATCAATCTATGTCATGAATAGCAATAAAACTTATCAGAAAAAGCAAACATAGGTGACGTTATTAGTCTGAGATACTATGCATAGATTTTGGCAGGTTGCTCCATCAGAAGAAAATGGGTTGTGCAAAATTCTTAAAAACATTTAACTGTTGATATGCAAAGAACTGGCCTGATCACATTTTCACTAGATAGTGAAACCCACCCACCCAAGCTATTTATACTTCAACAAATTTAAAAGGAAAACTAAAAAATATTAAATAGAAAGTTTAAAACTATTTGCTATAACAAAAATATTCAAACTGTCAATAAGTTTACACTATTATCTCATCCATCAACTACTTTCAGCTTATTAAGCTGTCCCAAAGTGGTTGAGGAATCACCTACTTGTATCCTTATATGGTTTTGTAGATCCTCATCTCATAAGCTAGCTTTTTGGGTTGAGTTAGGCCATAGATGTCAATGTTGGGCCCTCTTATTATGTTGTCCAAACTCAAATTATTAGGGACCTTTGGGGGTGTTAAGTTGTTTCCCATTTATTGAGGGAGGTTTGTTTGTCTCCTTATTTAGTCTTGGATAATCTTCTACTCATGAGATAGCTTTTGAGGTTGCATTAAGTCCAAGATCCATTTCTTAACACAATTCATTAATAATTATGTTCAAATCACCGGAGCTACATCAATTTACCCACATTTTATGGAAATACTATTAATTACAAAAAGAATGGCAAAGTTTGGACTACGACATATAATTTCAGACTGGATGCATGTGTGTTGCAGTTCAGATGCCCTGGTGAGGAGATGCGAGAAGTTGATGGTGATAGACTTGAGGAGAGGTAAAGGTAAAATGAGGAAGAATATGAGAGAGATGATAGACAAGACATGACACATCTTCATCTCACCCATATAATAAATCAATATATGTCTAATGAATGTAAGTAGATGAATTAGCAAAAGAATCTAAAATTTAAAAAAGTAAATGCTATTACTATTTGATGTTGTGTGATACTATGTGAGGATTTTTGTTGGTTGTTGCACTAGAAGAACAAATAACAATGGGTTATTTGAAGTTCTTAGGGATATTTAACTACTGATATGTAAAGCAGCAAAGCCCATTAGCCCAAGCACATTAACTCTTGCCTCTATTAAAGTATCTACCGAACTCTTCCTAGGTGAGCAGTGAGCTTAGCAGAGCATATTCGGTATCATTCCCAGATAAAGAAAGAGAGCTAATAGTGGATTCATATAGTTGATGCTAACTACTTAGAATTAAGATGTAGTTGATTGATAGTGAACTATCTACTGCTTTGTTTACCCTTAAAGAGATTTAGTTGAATTTGCAAGTGTTATTTAAGGGCATGTGGATTAAACTGACATGATAATGAATATATAATAAAATATATTGCAACAATCAAATGGTAAATAATTAACAGATCAATAATAAAAGTATCAAAGTATGAAATCCTGAATAAGGATCCTGTGTGGCCACCCTGAAAGAGAGATCAGCACCCTAGAACAATGCAAGCTAAATGGTCTTGAATACAGAGAGTTTTTTCTGTTATAATTGTAGAATAATGATCATGCAATGGTTACAACAAATGATAATGAGGACTATTGTAACGCCCCACAGTTTTCTTAGCTAAATTTTGTTCTTAAAATATCAAGTTCTATGGATTCTAGAATGATTTATAATTATTTTCCTATTGAATCCCTTAGATTTCAACTTTTCATTACGTATATGACTGGATAAGTTTTCCGTCTATATAAGATTTGTCCAAAACGGGCACTCGGTGAAGAAGTAATGGCTATTTTATGTGCTAGTCGTAAAACATCATCATTCTAGTGTAAAGCGCATCACAGAAAGGGTTTAATTATCAATTGTTAAATTCCAGTGGGACCTCATGATAGTGGCGCATCATGGAGAATCCCAATTTCTCATTCGTTAATTTCTAGTGAGCCACCGCAATAGTGGCGCGTCGCGGTGGCCCATAAAATTGGGTTCCCAATTTATTTTTTCCAGCTTTGTTCAAAACTTAACAAGGGTAATTTGGACCTTTTTCATTCCTCTTAAAACATCTAAATAGTAGATTAATTCCCCTACAAGAAGAATATATGACATTCTCAATATTTTTCTCAAAACAAAAACCCTAGTTCATATACTTCTTCTCCAAGAAACTCAAGGTTCAACCGTGGGTTTCAAAATTGACTGAAGATTTGGAATCCTCAAACCGTAGGCTTCAAGGATCATCCCTTATTCTTCGTAATCGAGGTACGTGGGGTTTATCCTAAAAACTACATGGGCTTGAAATTGTTAAAGCATGATTTAAAGGTTTTGATGCATGTATTTTATGGGGGTTTTGAAAACTATATTATTGATTATACATTTCGAAAGTTTCAATGTTACTATTACTTTGGCCTTGTGGTCTTTTCCCCTAAATTGATTCACATATATATGTATATGTATGAATTTGAGATTTAAGATTGTTGAGAGCATAAATTATGAACTCCCTCTCTTGTATTGAATTAAAGATTATGGTTTGGTGATTTGAAAGATGTTTTTGCAATATCCTGGCATTTGAACATGATTTGAAATTGTTGAGAGGGTGTTTCTTGATATCAATATGTTCTTGTGTGTATGAGAAAGAATTACATATGTTTACATGAGGTTTGAACAAAAAAGATTTATTGAATTGAATTATTGAAATGCTGGTCTCAAAACTTGTTTTTTGAATATAGAGATTTATGATAGACTAAAAATAGCTCAGAGATGTTACTTGCAAGTCCATGGTATGACGATACCATATGTATTTATGCCATAACAGATCATGTTTTTAGAGTATGTTTTCAGAGCATGTTTTCAGAGTATGTTTTCAGAGACTGTATGTTTTGATAGAATTTTAAGAAGGGACTTAAAGAGGGTTAGGTGGTTACCTGAAGAAGGCGAGAGTTCAAGAAACTCTTAGCCTAAAATCGTATTTGCCGATACGGGTAGATTATTATTGTACACTAGCGACGGCTGTGAGGCGTAGTAGATTTAGAGACTCCGATCCTTGCGGCACACTTAGGTTGGGGGCTTCGCTGTCGAGTTAATGGCAGTTTCCATATAGCCCATGAAATTTTTCAGAGTTGTAGGGTATACCACCTAGCACAAAAGTAACATAGATTTCTCAGAGTTGAGATGATTTTTACAGAGTCTTTAAAATGCCCATGTGAATTCTTACTACACGATATACTTATGAACTATTTTAAATTGATCTCATATATGTTGATTTATAAATGATTATTTTGGATGTGCTCTGCGTACCAGTACATCTGTATTGACCCTCTCCCTACCTGTAAAGTTCTGAGACTCAGTCTAGGGGTCCAGATAAGTAATAGATAATTCAGACAGCTGATCAGATTGTGCAGTGGTGAGCCTTCTCTATTCTAGAAGGGATATCTTCTCAGATTATGTCACTTATTTCAGTTTTGGTCTACTGGGGGCCTTGTCCCAGTTTCAGACAGTTGTTAGATTTCATGTAGTAGAGATTTTATAGACTGATTCAGCTATTATTTAGATGTATTTGATTTATAGTTTCCATACTTATGTTAAATTCAAAGTTGACCATGTGTCTAAAGCAGATTATGTTTCCGCATCTTCTTCATTATATGAATGTTGTGCATGATTACCAGATAGAGAAGGGCATTTTGGGCCTTCATGATTTGGGATGTCCATCACGGCCAGGCCTCAGTTTGGGTCGTGAAAAACTTGGTATCAGAGCATGGTTCATGGTCCCAGGGTGTCTACGAAATCGCATTGGGTAGAGTCTTATTTATATGGGTGTAGCATGCCATACTTATAAGCAGAAGGCTTCTAGGCGTTTAAGAATGTTCCTCTTCTTTGTGATTTAGTTGATGCTTCAGAGTCTAATTTGTCCCCTAATCAATGACCTCTTGCTTTTTATAAAACCAGCGATGCCTCCCCGTCGCACCAATGTTAATGCTTGGGATGATGAAGTCCATCCCACCCATGGGATGCGAACTCGTAATATAGCTCATACCTCAAAACCTGTTCCTACTCCGAGAGTATTTTCTGTATCGATCAGTCCTCCCAGAGCTCCCTAAACGGGGACCAATCGCACTCAGCCTCTTGAAGAAGAGGTTTGTAATGCTGAATTCAGACAATCTATTCACATGCTTGCACAGCTAGTAGCCGCACAAATTCATAGGTTAGAGGATACTGGGTCTGCGTCTGTTACTTCTGAAATTACTAAAGTGTTCTAGTTTATGAAAATGAACCAGCTCAAGTTTTCTGGTGCTAAGGTAGAAGAGGACCCGTAGGAGTTCATAAATGAAATAGAGAAGATTTTTAAAGTAATGCATGTTGATCAGGTGGAGGGTGTTGAGCTAGTAGCATACCAGCTTAAGAATGTAGCGAACCAATGGTACAACGAGTGGGAAGATACGAAGGGTGACAGTGCTAAGCCCACAGTTTGGGATGAGTTTGTGGAAGCTTTTCTTGACCGATTCTTTTCTTTGGAACTGAGGGAAGCTAAAGCAGAGGAATTCATAAACCTTAAGAAGGTAAGATGAGTGTTCAGGAGTATACTTTAAATTTTAACCAGCTGGACCGTTATGCTCCTGAGATGACGAGTAGTATGAGGGCTAAAATAAGGAAGTTTGTTTCTGGCCTTTCAAATGATCTGGTGCTTGAGTGTTAGGGAGATATACTGAACAGGGATATGGACTTTGCTAGACTGTCAGTCCATATGCAGTAAGTTGAGGAGAATAAAAAGAAGATAGCCAAATCTAGGGAAAAGGACAGGCAGGCAAAGAGAGCTAGAGCGACAGATAAGAGTCATAGTCAGTAGCAGAGTGGTAATTGGGGCAGCAAATGGTAAAAGAAGAACAATTAGGGTAATGCACAGTCGATAGCTAGTGCTCCAGTGTCCGGACCCACAGCTGAGCAACGCACTTAAAATTTTTAGTATAATCAGGGGTTGAGGATGTAGGGTACGTATTCACAGGGAAGTATAGCCCAAACCTCTCGATCATATCCGCACTGTGGGAGATGCGGGAGAAATTATCCAGGGAGATGTCAGTTTGGTGCTTTGGTATATTATTCATGCAGCCAGCCAGGCCATATCTAGAGAGACTGCCCGGCAGCAAAGATTAATATTGGAGGAGCCAAGTCACAGGCGAATTCATCCGCACCACCACCTTAGAAGGGTGCCACTTCAGCTGCCAAAAATGGTCAGAATCGGTTATATGCTTTGACCAACCGCCAGGAGGCAGAGGCCTTACCAGATGTAGTCACCGGTATGTTACAAACCTTTTCTTATGATGTATATGTATTACTTGATCCCGGGTCTACCTTGTCTTATGTGACCCCATACGTGGCTGATGGTTTTAGGTTTGAGCCTGAGGTGATTGCTGAACCTTTTTCAGTTTCAACCCCGTGGTAGATTCTGTAGTGGCAAAGAGGGTGTATAGAAGTTGTGTTGTGTCTATTTTAAGACGGGATACTGAGGCAGATCTCATAGAACTTGATATGGTTGATTTTGATGCCATCTTAAGGATGGATTGGCTCCATTCGTGCTATGCCACCTTGAATTGTAGGACCGAAAGAGTCACCTTTTCTTTTTTGAATAATTCGGTGATAGAATGAGAGGGACATTCTCTAGCACCTAGAGGGCATTTCATATCTTATCTCAAGGCCTGTAAACTTATTTCCAAAGGTTATTTGTATCATCTTATTCGGGTCAAATATTCTAGTGCTGAAAGTCTCCCTCTTTAGTCTGTCCCCGTAGTGAATAAATTCCCAAAAGTCTTTCTAGATGATCTCCCAGGAATACCACCTGATAGGGAGATAGATTTTGGTATTGATTTATTGCCAGATACTCGTCCTATTTCTATTTTGCCATATAGGATGGCTCATGCAGAGCTAAAAGAGTTGAAAGAACAACTAGAAGATCCTTTGGATAAAGGTTTTATCCACCCCAGTGTGTTTCCATGGGGTGCACCTATACTTTTTATGCGAAAGAAAGATGGTTCCCTTCGTATGTGCATAGATTAGCGCCAGTTGAATAAGGTCATGATTAAAAATAAATATCCCCTTTCTAGGATTGATGATCTTTTTTATCAACTTCAGGGTGCTAAATGTTTTTCAAAAATAGACCTTCATTCGGAATATCACCAGTTGAAAGTTAGAGAGTCAGATATTCCCAAAATAGCTTTCCAAACCAGATACGGCCATTATGAATTCTTAGTCATGTCCCTCGGGTTGACTGACGCCCCTACAGCTTTCATGGATCTAATGAATAGGATTTTCTATCAGTTTCTGGATCTGTTTGTCATTGTATTCATTGATGACATTTTGGTATATTCTAAGAGCGAGGAGGACCATGCCAATCTCCTCAGAATCATCCTTCAGACCCTTAAAGATCATAAATTGTATGCAAAATTTTCCAAGTGTGAATTTTGGTTGAATGTTATTGCGTTCTTAGGGCATATTGTGTCTAGTGAGGGGATTAAGGTTAATCCCCAAAAGATTGAGGTAGTGAGAAAATAGCCTAAACCCACGACTCCAACCGACATTCGGAGCTTCTTGGGTTTGGCGAGTTATTACAAAAGATTCGTCGAGAGTTTTTCTTCCATAGCTGCACCATTTACTAAGTTGACTCAGAAGAAGGTGAAATT
This sequence comes from Capsicum annuum, assembly GCF_002878395.1. Classification (NCBI taxonomy): domain Eukaryota; kingdom Viridiplantae; phylum Streptophyta; class Magnoliopsida; order Solanales; family Solanaceae; genus Capsicum; species Capsicum annuum. Next base: position 62,432,281 of record NC_061116.1, on the reverse strand, counting down.
TTTGTGGTCTGACTCTTGTGAGAATAGTTTTGAGAAGTTGAAAAACAAGTTGACTACTGCTCCCATTTTGACTCTTTCGGGGGGTACAGAAGGTTTTGTTGTATACTCTGATGTGTCCCGAGTAGTACTTGGGTGTGTTCTTATGTAGCACGGTAAGGTAGTGGCTTATGCATCTACGAAGTTGAAGGTGCATGAGCGGAACTACCCTACTTATGACTTGGAGTTAGCGGTTGTGGTTTTTTCACTTAAGATATGGCGGTACTATTTGTATGGGGTACACGTTGATATATTTACTGACTACAAGAGTTTACAGTCTGTTTTCTCATAGAAAGAATTGAATCTCAGGCAGAGATGATGGTTGGAACTTTTAAAAAACTATGACATAAGCCTGCACTATCATTCGGGCAAGGTGAATGTGGTAGCTGACGCCCTCAGCAGGTTATCTATAAGCAGTTTTTCTCATGTGGGGAAAGAAAAGAGGGAGATGGTGAAGGATATTCACCGACTTGCAAATTTAGAAGTGCGACATCTGGATTATGAGGATGGAGGAGTAGTTGTTCATGAGATAGCTAAATCTTCCCTTTGTGCAGAAGTTAAAGAGAAGCAGGTTGAAGATCTTATCTTGATGCAGATCAAGAAAGATATGGATCAACAAAAGGTATTGTCTTCTGAAATTAGTGGTGATGGTGTTTTGAGGTACCAGGGTAGGTTGTGTATGCCAGATGTAGATGGTCTGAGGAAGAGAATCCTTGATGAAGCTCACACGTCGAGGTATTTTGTTCACCCTGGCTCTATTAAGATGTATCAGGATTTTAAAAAAATTATTGGTGGAATAATATGAAGCGTGATGTGGCTAACTATGTTGCCAAGTGTTTGAATTATCAACAAGTTAAAGTAAACATTTGAGGCCAAGTGGTTCTTCTCAAGAGATAGCTTTGCCTTTGTGGAAGTGGGAGATGATTAATATGGACTTCATTACAGGACTTCCGAGGTCCCGAAACCAGTATGATTCCACTTGGGTGATTGTAGATAGGTTGACCAAGTCAGCTCACTTTCTAGCTGTCAGGACAAATTATTCGGGAAAGAATTATGCCAAGTTGTTCATTGCAAAAATAGTTCGTTTGCATGGGGCACCTGTGTCCATCATATCTGACAGAGGTACATAATTTTCTTCACAGTTTTGGAGATCGTTTCAAAAGGGTTTAGGTACCCAAGTGAATTTGAGCAAGGCTTTCCACCTTTAGACAGATGGGCAAACTGAGCGCACCATCCAAACCCTTGAGGATATGTTGAGGGCCTGCGTGATTAATTTTAAAGGTAGTTGGGTAGAGCACTTGCCATTTATAGAGTTCGTATATAATAATAGTTTCCATTCCAGTATTAAGATAACACTATTTGAAGCATTATATGGGAGAAGATATAGTTCACCAATAGGGTGGTATGAAGTAGGTGAGACGTAGATATTTGGGCCAGATCTTGTTCATCAGGCAATAGAGGATGTTAAAGTCATTAGAGAGCGACTTAAGACAGCTCAGAGTCATTAGAAGTCCTACACCGATATTAGGAGAAGAGATCCAGAGTTTGAGGTTGGAGATTGGGTGTTTCTCAAGGTTTCACCCATAAAGCGAGTCATACGATTCAGGAAGAAAGACAAGCTGAGTCCTCGCTATATAAGACCATATTAGATTGTGAGAAGGATAGGTGAAGTTGCGTATGAGCTAGAATTGCCAGTTATTTTAGGTTCGGTTCATCCGGTATTTCATATATCTATGTTGAAGAAGTGTATTGGAGACCATTCTTTAGTATTGCCTGTCGAGAAAATCAAAGTGACAGACTCCTTATCCTATGAAGAAGAGCCTGTAGAGATTTTGGATCACCAAGTTAGAAGATTGAGGAACAAAGAGATGGCCTCAGTTAAAGTATTGTGGAGAAACCAGAAAATTGAAGAAGCGACTTGGGAATCAAAAGTTGACATGAGAGCTAGATACCCAAACCTTTTTTATCCAATGGATGACGAAATAGAAGGTACAATCCTTACCTAATTCTTTCTATGCCTTAGTATGCTTGAAATTATACTTGTCTGTATCCCACGTCAACATTCGGGGATGAATGTTCCCAACGGGGGATATTGTAACGCCCCGAAGTTTTCTTAGCTAAATTTTGTCCCTAAAATATCAAGTTCTATGGATTATATAATTATTTATACTTATTTCCCTATGGAATCCCTTAGATTTCAAATTTTCATTACGTAGATGACTGAATAAGCTTTCCGTCAATATAAGATTCATCCAAAATGGACACTCGGTAAAGAACTTATGGCTATTTTATGTGCTAGTCGTAAAACATCGTCATTCTGGTGTATAGCGCATCATGGAGAGGGTTTAATTAGAAATTGTCAAATTCCAGTGGGACTTCACGATATTGGCGCATCGGGGAGGATCCCAATTTCCCATTCGTCAATTTTCAGTGAGCCACCGCAATAGTGGCGCGTCACGGTGGCCCATAAAATTGGGTTCCCAATTTATTTTTTCCAGCTTCGTTCAAAACTTAACAAGGGTAATTTGGACCTTTTTCATTCCTCTTAAAACATCTAAACAGTAGATTAATACCCCTACAAGAAGAATGTATGACATTCTCAATATTTTTCTCAAAACAAAAACCCTAGTTCATATACTTCTTCTCCAAGAAACTCAAGGTTCAACCATGGGTTTTCAAAATTGACTGAAGATTTGGAATCCTCAAACCGTAGGCTTCAAGGATCATCCCTTATTCTTCGTAATCGAGGTACGTGGGGTTTATCCTAAAAACTACATGGGCTTAAAATTGTTAAAGCATAAGTTAAAGGTTTTGATGCATGTATTTTATGGGGGTTTTGAAAACTATATTATTGATTATGCATTTCGAAAGTTTCAATGTTACTATTGCTCTGGCCTTGTGGTCTTTTCCCCTAAATTGATTCACATATATATATGTATATGTATGAATTTGAGATTTAAGATTGTTGAGAGCATAAATTATGAACTCCCTCTCTTGTATTGAATTAAAGATTATGGTTTGGTGATTTGAAAGATGTTTTTGCAATATCCTGGCATTTGAACATGATTTAAAATTGTTGAAAGGGTGTTTCTTGATATCAATATGTTCTTGTGTGTATGAGAAAGAATTACATGTGTTTACATGAGGTTTGAACAAAAAAGATTCATTGAATTGAATTATTGGAATGCTAGTCTCAAAACTTGTGTTTTGAATACAGAGATTTATGATAGACTAAAAATGGCTCAGAGATGTAACTTACAAGTCCATGGTATGACGACACCATATGTATTTATGCCATAACAGATCATGTTTTTAGAGTATGTTTTCAGAGACTGTATGTTTTGATTGAGTTTTAAAAAGGGTATTAAAAAGGGTTAGGTGGTTACCCGAAGAAGGCGCAAGTTCAAGCAACTCTTAGCTTGAAACTGTATTTGTCGATACGGGTAGATTATTATTGTACGCTGGCGATGGCCGTGTGGTATAGTAGATTAAGAGACTCCGACCCTTGCGGTACACTTGGATTGGGGGCTTCGCTGCTAAGTTAATGGCAGTTTCCATATAGCCCATGGAATTTTTTAGAGTTGTAGGGTATACCACCTAGTGCAGAAGTAACATAGATTTCTCAAAGCTAAGATGATTTTTACAGAGTCTTTAAAATGGCCATATGAATTCTTACTACACGATATACTAATGAACTGTTTTAAATTGCTCTCATATATGTTGATTTATAAATTATTATTTTGGATATGCTCTGTGTACCAGTACATCTGTATTAACCCCCTCTCCCTACCTCTCAAATTCTGAGACTCAGTCTAGAGGTCCAGATAAGCAGTATATAATTCAGACAGCTAATCAGATTATGCAGTGGTGAGCCTTCTCTATTCTACAAGGCCTGTTTTCTCAGATTATGTCACTTATTTCAGTTTTGTTCTACTGGGGGCCTTGCCCCAATTTCTAACAGTTGTCAACTTTTATGTAGTAGAGATTTCGTAGACTGAGTCAGATGTTATTTAGATGTATATGATTTACAGTTTCCGTACTTATGTTGAATTCAGAGTTGACCATGTTTCCATAGAAGATTATATTTTCGTATCTTATTCATTATATGAATGTTGTGCATGATTACCAGATAAAGAAAGGCATTTCGGGACTTCATGGATCGGGATGTCCGTCAAGGCCAGGCCCCAGTTCGAGTTGTGACAAATATTTATATCTAAACACTAGGGTTAACAGTTTTAAGAGTGATAAAAGCATTTGAGCAAATATAATGTTACATAGCAACAGATAATTGTTTTATATGCTCATCAATTTTCTAATAGTTCAAAGAAATGCTATTAGCTCTCCTATATTTTCTCTGTTTTGTCAATGCATTTCTTGACTTGGTTATTAAGACACAACAAAATAAACCAAAATTTAAGGATTTTCAGTCTTTATCTAGTGTATTATTAATATATGTGTAAATATATTTACGTATATACTCTACCATTTTTAGATTTATGTGGTATTTTGAAATGATGTTCTTTCATCAGATGATTCTGCTAGACTCAGGAAAGGTCGTGGCAAGACTAGAGGGAAAGGTCTTGAAAAAATGAAGAAGGATATGGGAAGCAATATGAAAATCAAGATCCCAACTGGTAAAGGAAGGTCAATTAAGCCAATTCAATCAGCCAAACTCTCCAATGAATTAGGGATAATTGCTCGAAATTTTCTTCCACTTCCAAACAAGTGGAAGGAACTTACAAGAGAGGGCAAAGATGCAGCACTAATTAGATGACACGTAAGGATTTTGTACTCTTTTAAAATTTATATATTACATGATAAGCGAAAATCTATGATTTTAAGAATATTGGAGTTTTAAGGTACTAAGCATGTTAGCAGATGTTATGATTTTATTTTTAAATTAAAAGGGATTTCGGTTGTTTTGTGTATTTCTTTAATACTTATTTGTTTTTTAGGAGAGGTTTGACATTAATTTGGATGAGCATTATGTGAAATATAGTTGCGAGGATATTCTAAAAAATAGAAGCCGGTAATGGCTCTACAAGTTAAAACAAAAATTTGAAAGTGCACGCTCCATGGAAAAGGCTCGTAAAATGGAAGTCGAACAATTGACCTCAGAAAATTGGAATCAGCTTTGCGACATGTGGAATGATCCAGAGCATAAGGTAATTTATATTCATGTTATTCTCGTTGATATTTAAGTTATGATGCTTATATTTTCTTTGTAGAAACGATGCAAAATAAACAAGGGCAATCAAACAAAGTTTAAATATAATCATTTCATGGGATCAAAAGCGTTTGTAGTAGCTCGTGCTGAAATTGTAAGTTATACTATTTTTATTCTTTTCACTAGTAACACTTTGGTACTATTTAATATTGTGTTGTTTAGTAAATAAAAGAACAGGCATGTAAGTTGCTGCCCATTTCATTCAAATATCTCTAATGCTATTTCATATTATTTTCTTGTTATACAGGGTGAAAAGGAATCTGAAGGTATAGAGCTTGACAGAATTGAGTTCTACAAGCACACCCATTACACGAGTGAAAAAGGATGGTCATCTGAAGAAACTGAGACTAACTATGTAAAAAATTAATATATTAGTAACATGCCATTGCATTTATTTGGTTAATATTCTTCATGTCTTCTTCTTTAAATGTGTTATTATTTTATGTAGAACAACATGAACGATTTGAAAGCTCTATATACTTCTGTAGAGTCTTCCATGACTATTGATGAAATTGTGGATGCTCTACTTGGTACTAAGTCGGGGTACATAAAAGGTCTTAGTTATGGTCCTAAACCTAATACTACAAGGGCAACATAAAGGAAAACGGCAGAGTTAGAAAACTCCCTCAAAAAGGCAAAACTGGAAGCTGCTAGTGCCCAAAATAAGTTACAGAAATGATTAAATACAGCTGAAACTGTGGTAAAAAGACAGCAATCATAGATACAAGACCAGCAGTCGCAGATCAAAGCACTAAATTTTTAGTTGAATACTGTAGCGGGACGCCAAGAGGAAATACTTAAGTATCGTCGTCAAGGTTAGAGGTAACATAAGTTTATATGATAAGTTCTATTTAATTTATCTTTATTAAATATATAAATTATATGCATCAATGTGTTACAACATGTTCTAGATGGGTCTGTTGCTGGTAGAGTTGTTAAAATTGAAGTTTTACAAATATTGATTGGAAAGGACTAGGTCCAGCCAAAAGAAAACAGAAACCACAAAGACTACAAATTGGGACCTTTTTTTCATGATGAAACTGATTTAGTTAGCTTTTATTAGTACTAGATATGCCTTTTTTCGAGGGTGCTGCTCCACTAGTGAAAAGGCCAAAAAGTAGCAGCAAAGTAGTTAATGGATTAGCTTCGTTGAATCCACTGTAATACATTTGATCGGATCATTCCCGCAACTATAAAGATATTAGATTTGTCCAAACTGGTGCTAAATTGGTTGTTCTAGAGAAGTGTTCAGGGATTCCACGACCTTACTAACTGAGACGGCGTTAGTGTGGCCTTATTCCCTATTTGCAGAAAAACAAAATTTGATCCAATATACCACATAGACATATGAAATAGGGAACATGTTAGATGACTCATATAATTGATTAATGGCATTAGTATACAACACTGGACATGTCAACTGAGATGCAACAGACTACATAGTGGTAAAAATAACCTTCCAAGATATGACACAGTTAGATATGTGACTCTTAACGTATACACACATAGTGGTTTTTCTCTTGCAAAATCAAACATTTTTCCTTTGTTACTGTTCAAAAGCTCATTGTTAATAACTTTAATCCTTTTCAATAAAATCTTTTGGATGAGTAGCACTAATTTGAGCTTTGTTACTGAAATTGAAGTGACTATCTCGTACATTTAAAGCGACAATGTTGGGGACAAACTCATAATTTTCAAGAAGCCTTGGCATAATTTTAAAAAATTTCTTGACCACATATAAATCTTGACAAAAACCAAATTTAGACATATTTTTTCACTAACCTTTTCTCTAATAAGTTTCCAAAAAGAAGTTCCTAAAAATTGTCCAAATGTATGTGTTTCTATCTCTTGATCTCACCTAAACATTGTTGTACTTGCAGAATTGTAAATTTTTTGGTTACAAACTAAATCAAACACATTTTTGATTGACCCAATTAAACCTCATTTTGGATATAATGAAAGCAATTGTACGACTGCTTACGGCCCCGGATATGGATCTAGTTATGGGATGTTGTAAGATGAAATCTGGTGTTTTATTTCTATGACCTACAGCGCTGGTTCATTAAGACAGAACCTGCAATCTCTTGAGTTAAAGTACTTAAAGACTAAAATATTTTCTGCCTAGATTTCCTGGGATAAACATAAGAGTCTAAATAAAAAATATTGACAAGATAACATACCTTAGAAACAAGTACATGACTTCCTAGCATTACTGGAATAAAAAACTGCAAAACTATCAAAAAAGTAACTACTTCTGGACTTATAAACTACAATTAACTAGTGCAGTAACTACTGCTGTAGTTTCCTACTACAAGAAATAATCACTGCAATTAACTAGTGCAGTAACTACTGCTGGCATCTAAGGAGTGATAACAGACTGACCTGGCTGCCACCACCTTTAGTATTTCAGGAAAGTTAATTAGAGCAAAAGAATTAGTTGTATTTCTTTCATAAAGAACATATCACTTACCTACAGTGGCCATTCTATCATCCCCTTTACAATTTTTCATTTCAATATCATGAGTAAATTTGTCTGCCTATACACAACCAAATATATTTGCATTCCTCTACAGGTGGGTGAACTAATTGGAGGGAGCCAAAGAGAAGAGGATTAGGAGGTCCTCAGATCAAGGTATGACACACAAATTTACTTTTCTAGTAGACAGAAAGATTATGTATCTGGATCCTATACTATTCTTTATCTTAATCCGGGGGTATATTGAAAATAACCTCTCGACTTCTTTGAAGGAAGAGGTATGGACTGCATACATCTTACCCTCCCCAAACCCCACTTTGTGGGAATACACTGAGTTTTTTGTTGTTGTTGTTGTATTCATTATTTGAGTTTCTTTTAAAAAGCTAGAAATATAACTGAGAACTTAAACAATAAATTCTAAGCAATCAATAAAATAGAGTTTGAAAAAAAAAAGTGTATATATGAACCTTGAATCTCCTCTGATGGTTCAATGAGCGGATGGTTTTGTATTGGTGAATGTCTCGTGTTTTTTCTATAGAGGAGATCGTTGGTGTTTTTTTCCTTTTGAAGTGAGTTCCTGGTGAAGTTTCTTGTTTTCAGAAAAAGGTAGTTTATTTTGGGTGTGGGGATAATAGAGGATGTTTTCCCTCCAATCTTAGGGTGTCACCGTGTGTTAGGGAAAAAAAGTATTGAGATGGACGAAAGGAAATAGTTGCAGAAGAGAGTTTGGAGAAAGAGATTCGGAAGAGTAGAAAAGAAAGGGAGGAAAGTGTTGAAGAAAATTAGAGAGGAGGGAGAAAGTGATTGAGCAGAGAGGGAAAGTTGAAGGAGCATTGGTAAGAGGAATCCAAAAAGGTGCATATTTTATTACGAATATGTTTATTATCCTTTGTTTTGAGCCGGAGGTCTATCGGAAACAACCTTTATACTTCTTCGGAGGTAGTGGTATGGGCTGCGTAAATTTTATCCTCCGCAAACCCCACTATGTGGGAATACACTGTTGTTGTTGTGGAGATTTCATGGTAGTAAGTAGAGATTTGATTCTTGGTTAAAATAACTTAAGAGTATGCTTGAAATAGGAAAGAAGTTTATAATGTCACGTTATGTGTTAGTAAAGTGGAAGTGTAAATTGTGAGCGGAAGGATAAAGTAGTAAAAAATTGACAGATTTAGGCTATATTTTTATGATTTTTAAGAAAGGACCCTATGATACTTGCAGGTTTAAGAACAAAGTTTAGAAAAAAGATGTATTGTGAATGAATAAGTAATAATGATAATGTGAAGTAGAATGTGCTGACAAGTTGTAATTAGATAGACGAGTGATTAAGATCGACCATTTCATAAACTTTTAATAGACTAGTATTTCTTGATTTTACTTTAAAGGATATAACTTTGTGTAGAATAAAGGATAATTTCTCCCATTTATGTTTAGTACTAGACACTATGCATGAACTTTAGATAATTACTGCTATGAGAAAAATGACCGTATGATGGTGATGAGACTAGTTTTAGGGAAATGGTTTATTATGATTGATATAGTGTGAGCAAGAGTTTAGATCAGTAACTTATGGAAAGTATAAACAATTTACCCTTTCCAAATCCCACTTTGTGGGAATACATCGGGTATGTTATTGTTGTTGTTATCGAAGTTTGATGTGTTTACTGGATAGCATTTATCTAATTTTTGGGTAGCCTCGCTTTTCGTAATTACATGTTTAATGAATTCTAGTTGTGGCATGGAGTAGCAGTAGCATGTACAATCATTTTGACTATCAAATCTGAAAGCATCATCATCAATTTTAATTTTCTTCTCTTTTTCACAGATGTAAAAGTGAGAGTTGAATGAAGACCAATTGCAAGCTTTATTGGTACTTTGGAAGAAACCTCTATATATCTGCCTTAGTTTAGAATAGGAGTAATATTTATTACTATATTTCAATTAGATTTCTTTTGTGATGGACTTGTTTTACTTTTCTTTGCCTTGTGAGGAGATATTACCTCAGTACAGTTTTAGTTTTTTAATTGTATGATTGTGGGTGAATTTTATCAATCTGACATGTTTTATAATTTTATTTTTTATTTATTCAATTCTAATTAAAAATAATATCAATATGAAGTAATTAGGCCTTTTCTGAATTGATGACAAAAGATTTTATAATCAAAGATAACTTTTAGCAATGATTAAATTAAATTTTTTAAGACAATTATTTTCGTCACGAAATAAAGTAGTTCGTCATATGTTTGACTATATTTAGTGACAAATGTATTTGTCTCAATATCTTTCTTTTTTTTTATACAAGTTAGTTTTGTATTTTATGACAATCATAATTATCGGTAATCATAATAATTTAGTGATGATTCTACATCATCGATAAAACATACTATTTTTAGTGACAAAATGATAGATTTAACAACAAAATTATAATAATAAATGTGTCACTAATTCATACATTTAAGGATGAAATTTTTTTTCTATACAAAAAGTTGTCAATAGTAACGAAAATATATTTTTTCAACCACGAAATATATATAACTCTAGAGACAATTAATGTCGTCATTGATTGAACTAAATAATTAGAAATGATGAAATTTTGTCGGTATTGATAACTTTTTAGTGACAAAAGCATATCATCAACTACAAAAAAATTATATTTTTATGACAAATATATTCGTCATAAATGTTACACATTTGGGGACGATTTCATTTTTATGTAGCTAATTTAATTTTTTCAGCGACGAAGCACTAATTTGTGTTTTTCAACTTTTAGCGACCCACTTTTGAAGACGATTGATTGACGGAAAAAAATTCGTCATGCAAAATCCTTTGCGACGAAATATGATTTATAAGTGACAACATAATTTGTCTCAAATAATCAAATTTGTTGTAGTGAGAAGACATTGAAGTGCATGAGCTTTGATGTGTATTTTTATTTTGTTGTAGTTTACAATAGTTAACTTTAGGTGGAAAAAGAATTTGTCAAATATTTCTTAAGTATCATATGTTACTTAAATGTTGAAAGATGATATGTTAATATTTCTTTACTGTTATATTTAAATTTTGATGTTTAATCTTCTAAAATAGAATATTTTCGTGATTAGTTTATGTAAATGTTAGTCATATATCTTTATGAATATGTGTTTTATCCAGTTTTGCATATATATTTATGACTAATGCATATGTATTTTCCAGTTATGCTTATATATCTATCAATAATACATATGTATTTTTTACCAAATGTCCATTTGTATTTGTCTAGCTAATATATACATACATACATACATACATACATATATATATATATATATATATATATATATGTATGTATGTATATTTACAAATTTGCATATGTATTTTTGAACAATACATAGTTATTGTATTGTCATGCACAAGTCCATATAGATTTATGATGCATATGTATTTATGATTAATACATATGTTCATTCCAGTTTACATATGTATTTATGTCTAATGCAAATATATTTTTCTAGAAATGTGTATGGTTCTCTGTTATCTCATTTTTTATGTATAATGCATGTGTATATTTTACTAACGCATATGTATTTTACAAGTCTGAATATATATTTTTCTGATATGCATATGTATATATTTTTTTCTGAATATGTATTTTTCTACAATGCATATGTATATATATTTATTCAGTTAAATATATATGTATTTTACCAGATAAGCATATGTATTTTATCAGATATGCAAATGTATTTTACCATAATGCATATGTATATTTGAATAACGCATATGTATTGTACAAGCCTTAATATATATATTTTTTGACATGCATATGTATATATATTTGTCCGAATATGTATTTTTCTATAATACATATGTATATATATTTGTACAGTTAAATACATATGTATTTTATCAAAATTGCATATGTATTTTACCTGATATGCATATGTATTTTACCATAACGCATATGTAAATTTGAATAACGCATATATATTGTACAAGTCTTAATATATTTTTTTTGATATGCATATGTATATATATTTGTTCGAATATGTATTTTTCTGCAATGCATATGTATATATATTTATCCAGTTAAATACATATGTATTTGATCAGAATTGCATATGTATTTTACCTTATATGCATATGTATTTTACCATAATGCATATGTAAATTTCAGTAACGTATTTTTATTGTACAGATTTAAATATATATTTTTCTGATATGCATGTGTATGTATGTATATGTATATGTATATATATATATATATATATATATATATGGGCATAGGTACTTATTAGTTTCTTATATGTATTTTTTCAGATTATAAATTTTGCATGTATAGTTTCTAGTGTGTTAGGCATAAATCAATGATGTTATATGTCTTGTACAATATATTCATAATAAATTAAATTAATCAAGTTCAGTAAAATAATTGCAACATTTAAACTATAACAAGTTCATTAACATCAAACATTTGTTTCAAAATTTAGAATCAAATAATTCTCAATGAAAAAATTCAGCAATCATTTTTTGACTAAATACATCAACAAATTTATCATTTATTGTATTTCTACATGAACGCCTATTGTGACCTTTAAACCCACATGAACTACAATAAGTTTTGTTTTTCGTTTTTGCTATCAAGTACTGCACAAGCATGCACACACGGTATCTTATCCAATTGGAATGCATCGTAAGAACATTTTATTTTTCTTAAGGCAAACAATAAAATGTTTCTCCTTGTCATGGACTGTATAGACATACTCTGAGGCTGGTATAACTTGAAATTATTAAAACAAAATAATTAAAAAATAAAAAATAATTTTATAGTTCTAATTGTTCCAATATAGAAAATGTATTTTTCAAACTCATCATATGTATATTATAAGTCTGACTATGTATATTTCTGCTATTCATATGTATTTTCACTACAACATATAGATTTTTTCAATTTTTACTAATGTGTATATGAACATATATTTCATACAACATATGAAAATACAAATATATATATATATATATATATATATATATATTATATGTATTTTATCATACCGTCATATGTGTACACTCTGCTTCATTCTGTTGGAGAATTTTTTGAAATGTTCCAATAAGATCCATAAAAGTATACAATGCTTTCTGTCTGTTTTCACAGTTTCATCTACCAAATATCAATCTAACTTCCTCTAGAAAATTGTATATTGGTAGTTCTCTAGCCGATACTAGTGCAACATTAATTGACTCAGCAATGTTTGATGTCAAAGTTCATCCCCTATAAACTGATGCATATGACCTAGCCCACTTATCGTATCCCATCAATTTCAAGTAATTCTTTACTCTAATATCATCTGCCTCCACTTTCTCCATTAACTTGTGAAATTCAGACTTTGAATATGATTTTACCATGGGATAGAAGATTTTCGATAGTGCATCATGTGACTTTCTAATTTTTTTCACATTTTTTCATCGATGCCACATACATGCATAATGTGGTACAACATTGTATACATCACCAACGGCATTTATGATGCTTGCATTACGGGCAAAAACTACACACATATGTTTTCTTTCACCATATGCTTCCTTCAAATTCTCAAAGAACCAAGTCCAAGATGCATCATTTTCAAAATCAAGTACATCATACGCCAAAGAAAATATATGACTTGCATATGAAAAAATTACATATAAAAGTACATGATATATGCACATAAAAGTAACTCCCAGTGAACACATAAACATACTACATATGTATATTATAAATACATATCGCTGAAAACATGTATACAGTCAAATACATTTATAGTATATCTTATCAGCTTCATCCAAGGTAGAGGCAGCTACAAAAGTGTCAGTGTACAGTCCTCTGAGATGACTTGCATCAATAACTATGATAGGTCTACAATGATTGAACTCTTGGAAGAATGCAGTAAGTGCTACAAATATATATAAAAACTCATTATCTTCATCCTTTTTCATTTTTATATGTGAACCTGGATAACTAATATTCAACACATGTATGCATGCAGGTAGTTTCCCGTATGATGCTGACGGTTTCCCTCTTAACTCTTCAAGTGCTTGTTCCTTAGCTCACCAACACATAATATATGTCAAATCCATAACCAGGTCTTCCTTCATGTCACTTTTGATATCAGTCACATTGTATTTTTTGCTAGTGGGTTTTAAACTTTGATTTGATTATACCGCCAATCAACTTACTAGTAGCATACAACTTCGAATAAATCTTATCTTTGATTTGACATGTATGTTCTGGTATAAATTCTCTAACACTAAACATTCTAGACTTGCCGATAACAGATGCACGAAATAAAAAATCATAATTATGGGATTTGCACAACAATGTATAACTGCAAAAGAAAAAAATACATATGCTCAAATATAATCAACCAACATGAAAAAGATAAAATTAAATGCATACTACACTTACTAGGTTTTACTTGATCTTACAGATTGTGATTGAAACTTCTTCCGAATTTATAATCCTTCATCACCGACTTTAAAATACTTTTTGAGACATAAACCCATTTCAGCTCAATATGTTTGTGATGTGGGTCTGAGATAATCACTTTAGTTGTATCCATTTCAAATACATCCAAACATTCTTCTGAAGCAGAAACTATTAATACTCTTTTAGTACTTGTATTTACCACGTTACACGCAGTGACAGACAAATTTATACTTTCAGCATTACATAATGATGAACTTACAAATGTGCCGAAACTATCCTTTTCTATAACACTTACATACAAAGGAAAAATACTCATATTCGTTATCTCTTTTTTCTGCATAATATAGACCTTCAAACCCATGTCATTATGTATATGTATATGCCTTGCAATATCTGTTAATTGATATTCAATTTGAATACATTTGTAGGTCAAATCTACATCAATGTGAAAAGTCAGTAGTGTGTAGAGTTAGTTATACGAAGCGTTTATGTTCAACAATATCATATCACTGATGTAATCTTTATATTGTTGTTCATATGTCCATCTACCAAAGTGCTTAACAAAAACAGGTATGCTTCTTATTGTCGATTTCCAGAACACTATAAAACAGTAAAAATAAAATTAATTATCAAATGCGTACTATATACAATAACTTATTCGTATATACAAAACTGCAAAACAAATTCCAACGAAAATAAATCTTTTATTCGAATACTAGTTATCCTCGACTAAAATTCAAATTTAACGTATAACAATTGTATCTCAATTTTTAAATTACATAATGACAAGGATAACTTTAAATTTAAAAAAAAAAAATTTGCTCAAATTATTTTATTCTATTCGAGAACTGATAAAATTCATATACGATCTCAATTTTTGAATTCCACGACTGTTACGCATTTTTGTTATGAGTTTTTCAGCGATTTTCCTAATTTTATTTTATGAAATTCACAAAGAGAATCAAGTTTGTTTATCGATACCTGTAATTGGAGCGTTGTATTTTCAATCTTTTCTTCAAAATTTTAGACGGCCATCAATAATATTGGAAGCACTCTATTTTTTGAATTTGCTTTGAGTTGCTGATTATGGAAAATGTTTTTTGACTTTGAATTATGTTACTGTAAAACAGCAGTTGTGGTAAAAATAGAGTCATGTAAGGAAAAGGAATCTGGATAATTAAATGTAGCATGAATTAAGGAATAGTTTCTTCCCTTATTTAACTCTAACTGATTAAAGTTAAATTAGGAACAGATACTCTATTTGTATATATATTTATATAGCAACATTTTACTTAAATACAGAATATACATTGCTATTTTCCGTAATTTTAAAACTGTGGCTTTAAAAGTTATGATTAAGACTATAGAGTTGATACTTTTAAATTTTCCCTTACAATATTGCAAAAATGGGTGTTCAAGAAGTGGCCGATGAAGGTGCTGAAGTAGCCAGTGTTGTGCAGGTCTCTTTCCTTTTTTTTCATTTTTGTGTTAGCGGTAGTTCTTTGTATTTGGTGCGAGTTTGAATCTATGCGAGGTCTTAGTGGGTGTATGTCGAATATTACTGAACTAAATGGTACAATTTTAAATGAGATAATTATATTACTTTTTAGTGTGCTTGCAGTTATTTTTTATTTTTTTAATAAAATAAGTCGCAACATTTTTACTCTTTTCTTTATTTGAAGGTATAGTTCATCATAGAAATATTTCCTTTGTTTCTTACTTTCAACAATCATCTCGGCTAAATTTCTATGCTATCCTATTGCTTCCAAGACATAAAAAAAAAACTCCGCCAAGAAGAATTTAACATCGAAAATATTTTTCAAGGTTTTGATGGAGAAGAAGTCAAAAAGTCAAAAATAAACTTGCGATGAATGGTGGAATCAGTATATGACACACCAACAAGAAGAAAAGAAGCATTCGAAGACGAAAGAAGAAGGAAGAGTTTGGAGACGGACCAAATCTTTATATTCAGAGTATAATTATATATAACACATATCCCAAATTATGTACTATGATATTTGCGTTTTATCAAAGAGTTATTCGTTAACTATAGCCATGGTTTAATCTAATTTTATGAAATTCTTATTATTGGATTGTTTCATTGATATAAAATCTGTTATCTATATCTATATCTATAATTTATAATCTATATTTATATCTATAATCTATAATATATTAAAAGTGTGAAGACCCGTAGAAAAGTGATTCGAACTTTTTGCCCCTCATTAAAAAACTCTGCAATAGACAAAATCGTCTTTTCTATATTTTTGTTTATATTCAAAACTTTTAAATTAACTAAATTTTATATAATAAATCCTTCCTTATTTGATTTATGTAATAATTAAATTTGAGTTAATTACTCAAAATGTCATTGAACTTGTGTAAACATCTCACTAAAATAACTTTTGTTTCTTTAGGATAATATTGTCACTGAACTATGCACTTCTTTCCATTATAAGGTAAAACTAAGAAATTGTTAAGGATATGTTTGGAGAACCACAAGGAAAGTGAAATTAGATATAATTACATAGTCCAATTCTCAATTAGGAATAGAAAATTCGGTGAAATTACGTAATGTAATTACAAAGTTATATTTTATTTCTTTTTCTTTTTAAATAAAGTTTAATATCTTTTTCTTTTAAATTTCTTTTTTATTTCTACTTTTTTTTTTCATTTTACATTATTTATCTTTCATCTCTTTTCTTCTCATTTTCCAACTTTACTTCTTATGATTCAATATAATTACTTATTTTTTCTTTATTTAACACATTATTTAATTTTTATTATTTTTATTCTAGTGTTTGAATTAAAATAGTATTTTATTATTGAATGAGATTATAGACTTACGTGTTTTTCGTTCTTCTGAATTATATTTACTCGTCGGAACTTTATACAAGAGTATTATATTTTTCTCTTGGATTTTGAATTTATGTTTCTGTTTATTTGTTTTAGTATTATAGACATGCTATTTCATATTGCATGTCACTGCAAGTTGTCTAATAACATATAATTTCAATTTTTCTATGGCTTTCCAAATATGTCCTTAACTATTTTTTAGTTTCACCTTATTTTGGAAAGATGTACATAGTTTAATGACAATATTTTTCTAAAGGAAATTAACAAAATTACTTTAGTGAGATGTTTGCACAAGTTCAATGGCAATTTGGAAAATTAACTCGACAATTTGAAGTGACATGCAGTATAAAATAACAAGTCTATAGTACTAAAACAAATAAATTGAAACATAAAACAAAACACAAATTGAAAATTCAAGAAAAAAACACAATACTCTTATATAAAATTCCAACGAGTAAATAATTCAAAAGAAAGGAAAACACATAAGTCAACTCATTCAATAATGAAATACTACTTTAATTCAAAAACTAGAATAAAAATGCAATAATGCGTTAAATGAAGAAAAAAATACTAGTAATTATATTGAATCATAAGAAGTAAAGATTGGAAAATGAGAAGAAAAGAGATGAAAGATAAATAATGTAAAAATAAAAAAAGAAATTAAAATAATAGAAATAAAAAATAAAATTAAAAGAAAAAGAAATTAAAATTAAAAAATAAAATAAAATGTAACTTTGTAATTATATCACGTAATTGCACTTAATTCTCTATTCCTAATTGAGAATTGGATTATGTAGTTACATCTAATTTCACTTTTCTTATGGTTCTCCAAACATACCTTAACAATTTCTTAGTTTTACCTTATAATGGAAAGAAGTGCATTGTTCAGTGACAATATTATCCTAAAAGAAACAAAAGTTATTTTAGTTGGATGTTTACACAAGTTCAATGACATTTTGAGAAATTAACTCATTAAATTTCTAAGAAAAACTAACTCTAGAAAAAATAAAAATTTTAGCCACTTTCGAATTCTTTTAAATATAAGAGTGTCATTTCAAACCTTTAGACCAATTTAAATTGCATAAAAGAAATACCTTATCAACATTTTACAACAATATGATAAATAAAAGTAAACTATAAATTAATTAAATTTATTATTATTAAATCTATCCTTTTTTAGTTACGTAAGAAGTTCTAATATTTTACACTTATAAATCACTTAAAATATTACCTTATATAAACTACATTCTATTTAAATAATGTTGGTGGAAGAGATATTCTTATAACTATTTTTTTTTATGAGCTTTGAGGGAGGAGTCTAATAATCACAAAAGGTTAGATTTAATGGTCTAATATCTCGATTGTCATATTATTTTGTTATAGTTTCTATTCTATTCAAGTCTATATTGTAGATAGATGTTTGGTCGGACTTTGAAGAATTTTTTTAATTAAGGTTAGGTTTAATGGTATTATTTTATCTCGATTATCATAGTTTTTATAATGGTATTATCTATTATATATTTGTTTAATCATCCATTATGTGATAGTTATATCTTAGGAGACTATCAAGATATTGATACTTCACATATGCCTTAATAGTCCATGTCGTAGGAGACGATCAAGATACCGATACTTCACGTATGCTTGGATGTATAAAGCTGTCTTTCTTTGATTTTTAAAATCAATTGCTATTTTTTAATAAATTATTTTTATTTTATATATTTTATATCAATTGATGGTTTGACATGAAACACACGTGCAATGCACATAGATTTTACTAGTAATAAAAAGGTTGTGACTATGGTCAAGTAAATCTGAAAATATTTAAAGAAAATTTGAAAATCTATGTAAAGATAAGTGCTCAAGATAATGCTGCTAAAATCTATGGACCAACAATTTATATATAAGTTAAAGTCACATGTTCACAAATCAGTTTCAAGGCCTATTTTTGTTACTTTAATTGTTTGTACAAATAATACTGTCAAAATTTAGTAATTAGGAATTCATAAAAAATTAAAACATATTTTCTTGAACACAAATTGGTTTCAGAGCTTATTTTTATAAAATCATATTTTCCATAATAAATTCCTAGGAGATAATTGTACAAAATCCAAATGGTTGAACTAATTTATCTTTAGAAGGTAAATTTTATTTACAATTTCTAAAAGAAAAATATTATTTTCTTCTAATTTAGATTTTAACAAATAAGAAAGTGACTTTATAAATTTTTGTAGTTATATATTAATTTGCTCTAGCTATTTAATTTTCATATATTTTATTGCTCTAATAATAGATGACTAATAGTATTGTTTTTTGTTATTTTTTTTATCTTAAAAGGGACAAAAAGGGAAAATAAAAAAAAAAAAAAAAAAAAACAAGAAAAAACATAAAAAGAGTAAAAGAAAAAAAAAAAGAGCAAAACCAATCTAAAAAGAAATTTGCAAACCAAATCCCGGCCACTCCTACTCTTACGTTTTCATTTCCCATTTAACATTTTCCCCCCAGGTCCTCACCTCTCATCTGCACGCACAAACACATTATACAACATGCAACACTCAAAACAAAGTAAAAAAAAATTATACTACTATATTTTATGTATTTGCACAATTAAAAGGGGTGACACCATAGCCATATGCTTAAAAATAAAATCATTATAATCAACGCTTTCGTGGCTGTGATTAAAAAGAATTCAAACAATCTCAGCTTTCGATTAATTAGAGGTATTAGTTTTGTTTTTATATTTTCTAGGTAAATGCTTATCAAGAGGCAACTCAAATTTTAATAGCAATACGATTTTCTGTTCTTATTCTTTCCTGTTTGTACGACTAGTTCAGTATACGTGCGTTGCATGTGTATCATGCGTTTTCAATTAGAATTAGAAGGAACCTAAATTGACATAAACCTACTATTTTTTGCTATTTTATGTGTTTTATTTTTTCTTGAATTTTTTTTAATCTAAAATCAATCCTAAAACACGTTTAAGACAAAATTAGTGTTCTAAATTGATCAACATTGCCTATAAGTCGATCAAACGACACGATACTTTTATCGATATTCATGTGAATTGTATCAATGCAGTGAGTCCCAATTGTTGATGTGCCCGTAGAATATGGTTGAACTTAAATTATAAGTATGTAGTTGAAGTCATACACGGTAAACAAAAAATGTTGAACGATAATAACAAAATGAAATTATAAAAAGATTAATAATATATTTAGCTCATCTATCAATAAAATCGTAATATGACCTAACATCTACCTTTAAATTTAAATTCTATTTCACTTGTAATGAGATGATTGATAATAATAAAAATTCTATAAATTGATTTTAAACATAAATCATAAAAATTAATTTTTAAATTTTGTACGTATTTAAAACACCTCATATAAATTGATAAATCAAGAGTGAAATTTACACTAAATTTCAAATATTTTATACACATAATATGGCCCAAACCCGTTATATAATATGGCCCAAATCCATCTTGGCCCAAATAAGGAAAGTGAAGAAATGGTAGGTGTACTTTTATGAAATGGGAAAGTAAACAAATGGTACGCTGTGAACTCCAGAAGCTTCATCTTTTGTTTATGAACATATTCACTGTGAGCTTATCTAGACTTGATGTGAGAAATGATTTACGGAGATAGCTTCTATGTTGTTCTAAAGAGATTTAATATGTATTCATTGTGAGTTGTCTTTTTTCTCAGACTCGATTTGTTTCGATTATTTGTGATTAGGACAAAAAAGGTTTTGATTTCTTGTTTTGTAGTTGTTTATATCTCTTTTGTGAGTTTGCATTGGTGTGTAGTGTTTAAATAAGGATCTTGGTTTAGAGATTTTGGCTTGATTTTGAGTATTTCCAAGTGGGTTCTTTGGTGCTTCTGGATAATTACTTAATTACTATAGCTTCACATATAATGTGTCAGGTATACTTAATCTTGCCAGTTTTGACTGTTTGATGTTTGCATGTCAGTTGAGATACTTGAATTGTTTCTTGAAATATCTCCAAAATTACTTATGCATGCACTACTTTATTGAGAGAAGAGACTAAAAAAAACTTTTGCTTGGCTAACTCATTTGAATGTTACTGGAGCTAGAAAATAGAAAGCATTTATTTTTATTATAGTGCAAAATCTGTTGTATATGTATGGGATACTAATGAGATGTTAAAATAATGAGAGTCAGTATATTAAGAACAAGGACATGCTAATTGTAACGCCCCAAGATCCCATCCCAAGACGTCACACGGTGCTTAAGGCCACATGCGGCCTCAAGCTAACCCTCTAAACTTGTCATCACTTCTATAACTCACTATGAAAATAATCAAGCTATAATAAGGAAGAATAATCATGTCATGAACATATTGGAATATGAAGAAATACTTTCCTTCTCAATCAAAATACTGAAGTTCTGTATATACTGATACTCTAGTCTGACAAAGCCTCTACTACATAAGACTGAGGAGCCATTGGGACAGATCCTCAACTGACTCGTACTAAACTGAAAATAAACAACCATCTACTATCAAGACAAAATCAGGGATATAGGTCCTCGAACCATGAGGACTCACCAACTATAAGAATGTAGATGGAGGTACTCGAAGATCACTGTCACTGCTGAGACTGAGCACCTGAACCAACATCACGAGAAAATGTAGAACACAGAAGAGTATGGGAATTAGTACTTGGGAATGTACTGAGTATGTGGGGTTGCAAGCAACATTTAAATAATATCATAACTGTATAAGAAAATCATGCATACTGGTAATAATGACTCTCTTCGCTTGAGTTACCTGAAACATATTTTCCATAAATTATAAATAATAACACATGCTTCATAAATCTCATAAACCATTGGACTCGACTCGAAACTCTTTGACTTAATACTTAGAGTGACTTGGTGTCTCAAGAAACTTAACTATTATGGACTTGGAAGTTTCCTATAACCGACATAAACCATGTGAGCTTACATAGAGTCCAACGTCTTGCCCACGTTGGGGAGAGCTTTAGTGATCACTGTCTTGGCCTTTGGCCCTTAATCTTAATCCTACAATGGCATGTAGTTCTGGAGAAGTAGGATGCGATCAACCCACACTTCTCGCTCGGTGCTAAATACTACTCCCAGACTTAGGCTCAGAACGCGTTAGGAAATCCACCTTAATCAACTCAAGGGTCTACCATAGGTACCAAATCATAAATATTTCTCATCTTTAAATCAAAACAATTGTGGATTCCTAACTCGACTCAAACTCAAACAACCTTTCTTAATATCAAGTGTACTTGCTCATTAACTCATATCAAATGTCAAAACTTCAAGAAAACATCAAAGAACTCATTCTTGACTTTCAAGCTCAATATCAATACATATTCAATATTCAAACTTCTCATGGAAAGGCATAAATCATGACGCGTATCTTAAATCACTTAGAAATAATCATTTCATGATAACAATATACAACTCATGGCATAACTTCTCAATTTAAGAAATAAGACAATGAAGTAGTCATGTATGTCAATCTTGTATAGCTCAAATCTCATAAATCCTTGATAAGGTAATTTGGGTGTAAACCCACTTTGCAAAAAAAATCATGAAATTCAATAGAAATTAAATCTTTAGGCACAAGAACGAAAAAAGTGTTCTTGTTCAAACCCCACATACCTTGGATTATGATTTTTAAGATGAACAAGCTTGATTGGAAACTCTTCTTTACACTTTTGAGTTAAGTTTCTTGATGACTTTGACTTGGAGAACTTGATTCTTGAACAACTTGGTGAAATCTTTGGAAGATTCTTGAATTTCTTGGAAGAAGGTTTGATTTTTGGGTTGAGAGAATACCCTAGCTTCTTGAATATTCTTGGAAAGGAATTGGAGAGAAATGAATTTCTCTCCCCTATTTTGGATATATATAGAGGTTAAAAAGGGATAAAAAGGACCAAAATACCCTTGAAAAAACATCCCTTAGTTGCTGGAAGAAATAGCTGACGACATCCCTGACAAGCCGTTAAACCGGTGACAAGTCGTTATGAAATGTAGTCACAAAAGGGTGAAATTTTCATTTTTCTGGTTAAGGTTGATGACATTAGTGATAAGGCATCACGGGCGTGACGGCTTATCACAAAATGTCGTCACTGGGGTTGGAAATCTTCCCAGGGATGACGACATTAGTGACAAGCCGTTACGCTCGTGACAACTTATCACGAATGTCATCACTCAGTTTCGCAGCCTGACATGCCGGAGTAAAATGGGCATAACTCTTTGCTCTGATATCGTATTTTGGTGAAATTGGTATCGTTCGAAAGCTAATTCAATTATATATCTTTTGGTAGGTCATGGATCAATAATTCATAGTATAACGAAAGATAAGCTCATTTGAAATTGAATATGGCAAAATCCTTCCTAAGAATTCAATCGGTAAGGAATATTTTGATTCACCCAATCGTTAGGACATCTTTAAGGCCTTAATACACATCATCATTGATCAAAAAACAAACCAAAACACTATAATTTATTTCTCATGAGCTTGATTCATGGTTGCACTATTGGTTAAAGTCTCGGGGTATTACAATATCTCCCCCTTGGAAACATTCGCCCTTGAATGTTGCCAGATAGGCCAAGAACAAGATAAAAATGAGGACGTAAAGCTGGAATGACTCGCTCAAAGGGATTACTTTACTCTAAACTTTTGAGTACTTCATAGAATGCACGAATAGTAGAGAGAATAACCATATAGATGAATACACTGGTTTAGAAAGAAACTGAATTAAGGAAGAATAGTACCTTCAGCTTGATTTAAACTAGCGGAGAAGAGATGAGGGTATCTGGCTCGTATATCTGCTTCTGCTTCCCAAGTAGCACCCTCGACAGATTGATTTCGCCATAGAACTTTGACCAAGGGAACTTTCTTATTTCTTAGTCTACAAACTTGATAATCTAGGATTTTAACCAGAACTTCATCATACGAAAGGTTATCCTGAACATCAAAGATTTCTGACGGATCAACAACAACAAATTCACCAATGTGCTTCTTAAGCATAGAAACGTGAAAAATAGGATGGACAGCTGATAACTCGGCAGGCAATTCAATCTCATAAGCTGCTTTCCCAACTAGTTGCAAAACTCTATAAGGGCCGACATATTGGGGACTAAGCTTCCATTTCTTTCCAAACCTTTTCACCCCCTTCATAGGTAAAATCTTCAAGTACACCAGATCGTCAACCTCAAACTTAAGAGCTCTTTTTCTCACATCTGTATATGACTTCTAACGACTCTGGGCTATCTTCAACCTTTCTCGAATCAGCTTAACTTTCTCCATAGCCTCAAACACGACATCAGGTCTAATCACAGCAGCTTCACCCACTTCAAACCAACCTATGGGTGATCTACATCGCCTTGTATATAAAGCCTCAAATTGAGCCATTCCAATACTAACATAAAAACTGTTGTTGTAAGCAAATTCAATAAATGGCAAATGTTCATCCCAACTTTCTTTGAAATCAAGAACACATGCCCTCAACAAATCCTCCAAGGTCTGGATGGTTCTCTCAGCCTGACCATCAGTCTGCGGATGAAAAGTGGAGTTAAGATGAACTTGGGTACCGATACCCTTCTGAAAAGCCCTCTAAAAATGAGAAGTAAATTGAGTACCCCTGTTAGAGATAATAGGCAAAGGGACTCCATGCAACCTGACCAATTCTCGAATGTATAGCTTAGCATAGTCCTCAGCAGTGAAAGATGTATGAACTAGCAAGAAATGCACGAACTTAGTCAACTTGTCTACAACGACCCAAATCAAATCATGATGACATTGGGAAGGAGGTAAACTAGTAACAAAATCCATATTACTTTCTCCCACTTCCAAGTAGGAATACTGAATTCTCGCATCATTTCACCGGGTCTTTGGTGTTCTATCTTAACCTGTTGGCAAGTTGTACACTTCTTTATGAACTTCGCTATATCCTTTTTCATACCACTCCACCAATAGATTTCCCGCAAATCGCGGTACATCTTGGTAGCACCGGGATTAATAGAATATCGCGCACCATGCACTTTAGCCATAATTCTCTGCCTCAAATCATCAACATCAAACATACACAATCTATTCTGAATCTCAATACACCATCTCCCCCTTGGGAGAAAACCTCCACCTTTTGGTCTTTAACTGACTCTTTCAGTTTGACCAAATAAGGATCTATATCTTGCTTCTCCTTAACTTTCGAAACTAGAGAAGACTCAAAACTATTCTAGACCCAAACATTACCTTCATCTGAATCCAATAATCTAACTCCCAACCTAGCCAGACGATACACTTCACGAGCTAACTCCTTCTTATCTTCCTCGACATATGATACACTACCCATGGATGACCTGCTAAGGGAATCTGCCACTACATTGGCCTTACTCGGGTGATACAACATGCTCATATAGTAGTCTTTTAGCAATTCTAACTATCGCCTCTGCCAAAGATTCAAATCCCTCTTAGTAAACACATACTGCAAACTCTTGATCCGTAAAGACATCAACATGCACACTGTACAGGTAGTGTCTCCAAATTTTTAAAGCAAAAACTACTGTAGCTAACTCAAGGTCATGGGTCAGGTAATTCTTCTCATGCGGCTTTAACTGTATGGAGGCATAGGCTATAAACTTACTCTTCTACATCAATACTCAACCTAAACTAACTCTAGAAGCATCACAGTACACCACAAAATCATATATACCATTGGGTAAGGTCATCATAGGGGCTGAAATGAGTCGAGTCTTCAACTCCTGAAAACTCTTTTCGCAAGAATCTGACCACTGGAATTTAACTTTCTTTTGGGTCAATCGAGTCAAAAGAGATGCAATAGAAGTGAAACCCTTAACAAAACGACAGTAGTAGCCAGCTAGACCCAAGAAACTCCTAATATCAAACAGGGAAATAGGTCTAGGCTAATTCTTCAAAGCTTCTCTCTTTTGAGGATCAACTTGAATACCATCAGAAGAAATAATATGACCTATAAAAGCAACGAACCTTAGATAAAATTCACACTTGCTAAATTTGGTAAATAGTTGATGATCTCTAAGGGTTCACAAGACTATTCGGAGATGATCTGTATGGTCGTTCTCACTTTGGGAGTATACAAGAATATCATCAATGAACACAATAAAGAACATATCAAAGTACTGTCTGAACACCCAATTCATGAGGTCCATAAAAGCTGCTGGGGCATTTGTTAGCCCAAAAAACATGACTAGGAACTCAAAATGACCATAACAGGTGCGAAAAGCTATCATTGGAATATTACACTCTCTGACTTTAAGCTGGTGATAACCGGATCTCAGATCTATTTTTGAGAAGTAACTAGCACCTTGCAGCTGATCAAACAGGTCATCAATTCTAGGGAGAGGGTACTTGTTTTTTACTGTGACCTTGTTAAGCTGACGATAGTCAATGCACATCCACAGTGAACCATCTTTCTTTCACATGAATAAAACGGGTGCACCCCAACGAGATACACTAGGCCTTATGAAATCCTTATCTAGAAAATCTTTCAACTCCTTAAGTTCTATGGGGGCCATACGATACGGAGAAATATAAATAGGATGTGTATCGAGGAGAAGATCAATCCCACATTCTATCTCTCTATCTGGAGGTACCATTGGGAGATCTTCTAGAAAAACATCAAGAAACGCATTAACAATGCTGATCGACTGAATGGTCAGAGTCTCAGACTTAGTATCTTTAACTTGAACCAAATAATAGATACAACCCTTGGATATCAATTTCCTAGCTTTATGATAGGATATGAAATGACTCTTGGGAGATATAAAATTTTTGGACCACTCAAAGGCTGGCTCATTGGGAAAATAAAACTTGACTTCACGAGTACGACAGTCTATAGATGCATAACAAGAGTGAAGCCAATCCATACCCAGAATAATGTCAAAATAAACCATGTCTAGCTCAATCAAATATGCAAACATGACTCTGTAAAGGACAGTGATAGGACACTTCTTATATACTTGCTTAGCAACAACAGATTCACCTACTAGGGTAGAAACTACAAAAGGCTCAGGAATCTTTTCAGCATCGATCTCAAAATTCACAGCCACTAATGGAGTCACATAAGAAAGACTTGACCCAGGGTCCATCAGCACATACACATCAAAATAAAATACACGGAGCATACCAGTAATAACATCTGGTGAATCCTCCTGCTCTTGGAGGGGTGTTATAGCATAAAATCGATTCTGACACTGACCACCGACAGTACTATATAAGGCACCCTGAGGAGGAGTAGGATGAACTAAAGGGGTTGGAGCACTAATAGCCTGACTCTGGGGAGGAATATCACGACTTCTCTATCTAGTATATGGACAATCTCTAAGTCTGTGGCCCAACTTGCCACAATCAAAACAACCTCTCTGCTCAGGCATACACTCTCCGGGATACGTCCTACCACACTTAGCACATGGGGGATAGTTAGGTCTATTACTCACACTGTCCTAAGACCTGGACATAGTAGGCCTATTACCCTGCTCCTGCCTGACTCTGGATGCATGAGCACTAGTTGATGACGGTGCTGGAACAAAAGAACGACTCTGGAATTGAGGGCAGATACCTCCAAAATATCTAGTCTGACTATATCCCTACTGCTCTGATCTAACTCTCTTATTCCCTCTCACTCTCTTTTACCTTGTCCATTTCAATCTTCTGAGCATGTATCATTAATCTAGAAAGATCCATGTCCCTATTGAGCATATTGGATCTACACTCTTTCATAATGTAACTCGATACGCCAGTTAAAAACTTACTCATACTAGTTCTAGAATCAGCCATTATACCGAAAGCATACTTAGATAACTGGTTAAATTTAAGACATTCCTTAACTATCATCGAGCCTTGTCTCAAGTTCATAAATTCTTCTAGTTTCGCTTCCCTTAGCTCCGGGGGAAAGAATTGGTCTAAGAACGCATCCTGGAACAACTGCCAAGTCATGGGAGCGGCATCCTCCCCTCTACTTTTCCTCCACATCTCCACCCAATTATAGGCAACATCTTTCAAGCGATAGGAAGCTAGCTCCACACTTTTTTTCTATGTTACATGCATAATTTGGGTAATCTTTTTCACCTCATCAAGATACATCTGTGGGTCCTCACCTGTCCTTGATCCATAAAACTCTGATGGATTCATCCACATAAAATCATAAACTTGAGCTGCCACTGAATTACCTTTTTGCAGAGGTGGGACTATGGCCTAAACATTAGCCTGAGCATTGGCGGTAACTGCCTAGGCTAGCGCATGAAAAGTAGCCTAAAATTTAGCATGAGTCACCGTCTCATTTAAAGAATCAAGGTGTTGAGGTCGTTCATTATTTCTGTGAGCTCAACAAGGAAGCATTTTCTGTCATAAGAGAGCACGAATTAATAGTAGAGAGAAACAGTCGTAGGCACGATAGACTTCTGAAATAAATAAATAAATTTTCCTAAAATATCCTGTAGCCTCTTGCTCATAGATGTGGACACACCGATGATCAAGACTCTATGTAACGTAGCTTGTCAGACTCCCTAGGACTCTTTAAACAATAGGGTCTGATACTAAGCTTGTAACGCCCCAAGATCCCATCCCGAGATGTCAGGCGGTGCTTAAGGCCACATGTGGCCTCAAGCTAACCCTCTAAGCCTATCATCACTTTTATAGCTCACTATGAAAATAATCAAGCTGTAATAAAAAAGAATAATCATGTCATGAACATACTGGAATATAAAGAAATACTGTCCTGCTAAATCAAAATACTAAAGTTTTATACATACTGGTACTCTAGTCTAACAAAGCCTCTACTACATAAGACTAAGGAGCTATTAGGACAAATCCCCAACTGACTCGTACTAAACTGAAAATAAACAATCATCTACTATCAAGACAAAATTAGGGACATAGGTCCTCGAACCATGAGAACTCACTAACTATATGAATGTAGATGGAGGTACTCAAAGATCACTGTCGCTGCTGAGACTGAGCACCTGAACCTACATCACGAGAAAATATAGAACACAAAAGAGTATGGGAATTAGTACTTAAGAATGTACTGAGTATGTGGAGATGCAGGCAACATTTAAATAATATCATAAATGTAAGAAAATCATGCATGCTGAAATAATGACTCTCTTCGCTTGAGTTACCTGAAACATATTTTCCATAAATTATCAATAATAACACATGCTTCATAAATCTCATAAACCATTGGACTCAACTCGAAACTCTTTGACTTAAGACTTAGAGTGACTTGGTGTCTCAAGAAACTTAACTATTATGGACTTGGGAGTTTCTTATAACCGACATAAACCATGTGAGATTACATGGAGTCCAACGTCTTGCCCACGTTGAGGAGAGCTATTCTATCCTTGCCATCAGAGTAGAACCTTAACTTTAGTGATCACTGTCTTGGCCTTTGTTCCTTAATCTTAATCCTACGGTGGCACGTAGTTCTGGGGAAGTAGAATGTGCTAAACCCATACTTCCCTCTTGGTGCTAAATACTACTCCCATACTTAAGCTCAGAACGCATTAGGAAATCCACCTTAATCAACTCAAGGGTGTACCATAGGGACTAAATCATAAATATTTCTCATCTTTAAATCAAAAAAATTATGGATTCCTAAATCGACTCAAACTCAAACAACCTTTCTCAACATCAAGTGTACTTGCTCATTAACTCATATCAAATGTCAAAACTTTAAGAAAACATCAAAGAACTCATTCTTGACTTTCAAGCTCAATATCAATATATATGCAATATTCAAACTTCTCACGGAAAGTCATAAATCAGGACACTTATCTTAAATCACTTAAAAATCATCATTTCATGATAACAATATACAACTCATGGCATAACTTCTCAATTTAAGAAATAAGACAATGAAGTAGTCATGTATGTCAATCTTGTATAGCTCAAATCTCATAAATCCTTGATAAGGTAATTTGAGTGTAAACCCACTTTACAAAACAAATCATGAAATGCAATAGAAATTAAATCTTTAGGCACAAGAACGAAAGAAGTGTTCTTGTTCAAACCCCACATACCTTGGATTATGATTTTTAAGATGAATAAGCTTGATTGGAAACTCTTCTTTACACTTTTGAGTTACGTTTCTTGATGCCTTTCACTTGGAGAACTTGATTCTTGAACAACTTGGTAAAATCTTTGGAGGATTCTTGAATTTCTTAGAAGAAGGTTTGATTTTTGGGTTGAGAGAAAACCCTAGCTTCTTGAATATTTTTTTAAAGGAATTGGAGAGAAATGAATTTTTCTCCCCTGTTTTGGATATATATAGAGGTTAAAAGGGGTGGAAAAAATCAAAATACCCTTGTAAAAATATCCCTTAGTTGTTGGAATAAATATCTGACGACATCCGTAACAAGTCGTCAAATCGGTGACATGTCATCACGAAATGTCATCACAAAAGGGTGAAAGTTTCATTTTTCTTGTTAAGGTTGTCGACATTGGTGATAAGGCATCATCGGCATGATGGATTATCACAAAATATCATCACTGGGGTTGGAAATCTTCCCAAGGATGACGACATTGGTGACAAGCCGTCACGCTCGTGACAGCTTATCACGAATGTCGTCACTCAATTTTGCAGCCTGATATGCCAGAGTAAAATAGGCATAAATCTTTTCTCCGATATTGGATTTTTTTAAAATTGGTATATTTGGAAATCTAATTCAATTATCTATCTTTTCGTAGGTCATGGGCTCAATAATTCATGGTATAACGAAAGATATACTCATTTGAAGTTGAATATGGTAAAATTCTTCCCAAGAATTCAATCGGTAAGGAATGTTTTGATTCACCCAATCATTAGGACATCTTTAAGGCATTAATACACATCATCATTGATCATAAAACAACCCAAAACACTATAATTTATTTCTCATGAGATTGA
Organism: Capsicum annuum; assembly: GCF_002878395.1. NCBI lineage: Eukaryota > Viridiplantae > Streptophyta > Magnoliopsida > Solanales > Solanaceae > Capsicum > Capsicum annuum. The sequence goes on along the minus strand of NC_061116.1, from coordinate 62,401,319 downwards.
TTCATGGTTGCACTATTGGTTAAAGTCTCAGGGTATTACACTAATAGATTATATGATATTGAGGACATGTTTTATAGTGGCGTGTAGATGGAGCAGTGAAAAGTTGTTTTTTCAAGGCCTGGTTACTGTGAACGGTTCTGTTTGCAAGACTCCACAGGTCAAGTTCAGAAATGGTCCCATATTGCAAAATTTGATAGGTTTTAAATACAGTGCATATTTTTTTTTTGGGGGGGGGGGAGGGGTTAGATTGTTGAAAACTTGACATCTATTACCCTTGGTGGTAGACTAAATTCTATTAGGGATGTAATTTACGTCAACGGAAATCATCTTCTTAAAAAACTGCCTTTGAAGGTTTATCTTGCACTAAATAAGCCTAAAGGGTGTGTCTATCCTTCTCTTTTTATCAATGACAATGGAGGGGTTTGTACTTTTATTTTTTATGTCTTTTAGTTGAGTTGATTTAGGTTTAATAAAATTACAGGTACATATTCTCATCAGGGGAGAAAGAAACTAAGTCAGTCATGTCCCTTTTTGATGATTTTATAAAGAGTCGGGTACTTTGTCTTCTGCTTGTATGGGTCTTCTTGAAATGTTTTTTCTTTTGGGATAACTGTGTCCTTAAAATAATTAGTTTTTTTGTAGAGCTATGTTAAGTACACAGATAGTTCTAAAAGTTGTTTCCAAAAAATAGAAATCGTTGTTTACGAATAGCATTGCTTCTACTATGCTTTTGCCTTTTTATATCTATTATGTCTTCCTTTTAATGGATAAAAGATATCCTAGAGAATGAAAATCTTAGCTCTTTACAGTCGTCAGACTTGATGTTTCCACAACTGGAGCTTCATCATATGCCCTTGCTGCTTCTTCAGTTGTGTCTAAGGTACCTAACATATCCTTATTTTTGTATAGTGTATTTAATTTCAGCAACCCATCTTCCTGATGGCCTTTTTCTAACACCTACGAATCTCTTTCATGCTTGTCGTTCTCCCTCAAGCACGACTACAGCAGTAGCTTCTTTTACTATTTCATCCCAGGCCACATTCTCTTGATGGTCATCCCGAGATATTTGATTAATTTAGAGAAGAGAAAATTGTAAATGATGAGATTTATTAATAGATACTCTGCTTCCTTTGGGTGTGGATGATATGGATATCTTCAAAGGCATTATTTTGAAATTGTTAGCATTTGAGTACCTACTACGACAGGACCAGAACTTGTAGGGGAAACTTCTTGTTGTTCAAATAGTAAATCCTGCTCGTAGATCAGGCAAAGATGTTCAGGAAGGAAAGAGGGAGACATATTCAACTGCTGAAAGGATCAACCAAATTTATGGTAGATCTAATTATGAGCCTGTTATTTTGATTGATCGTCTGATTCCTCGCTATGAGAAGACTGCATACTATGTTGTTGCTGAATGTAGGGCAATATTCTTGGACTATGATGGCACTGTATTACCTTAGTCATCATTGATTAAAGCTCCAAGTGTTGATGTTACTACGTTGTTGAGTTCTTTAAGCAATGATCCTAACAAAATAGTGTATATTGTTAGTGAAAGAGGAAGGAGTTCATTAAGTGAATGGCTTGTACCACGTGAAAGGCTCAGAATAGCTGCTGAACATGGGTATTTCATAAGGTATGGATATTTTATGTAAACATGATGCAGTCCTTTCTGTATCTTGATAGTTTGGTGCTATTTCTTTCTTCTTGCAACCCTTCTCTGAATAACTTCTCTTTCGAGCCTAGGGTCAATCAAAATCACCTCTCTACCCTACAAAGACAGGAGTAAGATGTGTGTACGTCTTACCCTTCCCATCCCAAACCCCACCTTTAGGATTGAACTAGGTATTTTTTATTGTATGCTACAGTACTTTGTTGCAGTTGCTTTATAATATGAAATGTTAAAACCTTATGTGGCTTTTCAGAGATGGCTATAGTATCCATAGGTTAGTGCACCTGTGATAGTCCATAGTGATGTAAACTTTTTGAGTGGATTCTTGATTATTTTAAGGTGTCAGTTACTTTGATATTCTTATCTCAATTTTCGTACGTCTCTTGGAGATAAGTCTTAAAAAGATTTGTAATTTTAAAACCAAGATAATGGCTTTCTTTTTTAAACATATTCTTGATCCAAGCTTAATGAAATCTCTAATACAAAGTTAAGATGATTGGTCATCATAATTGGTAGACTATTATTGGAAGTGTCTTTCAAGAAAACTGCAGCATCTGCTCAAGGGCAATTGTAATGTTGATGCTATAAGAGAAAGTTACATCGTTTAGTTTTTGGTAGATTTTGGTTGTGTATAAGGAAGTTTCAAATATCTATTTATATTAGTTTACTGAGGAATATCAAGTTTTCTGCGGAAAATTGATAATTTCCTTTGTTTTAATTTGTTTGTGTTATTTTCTTGTTAGTCCATTTTTTAAAGAATGCCTCTGTCTTTTCTTTGGCAACTCCTTAGTTCTAACTTTCCACAAGGCATGTTTAAGACCACAATATTATAGGGAATTTTGGTACATTCTACATATCTTTAGTTTAAAACCACAAGAGTGAAAAGTTTTCTTTACTAAGACCACAAGAGAGAAAAGTTTTCTTTACTTTCTTAAACTCTCCACAAAGGAAGTATGTGATAGTTACTTGACTCTATGAACTTCTGTAGAAACTATTTATTCCTCAAGTGCCATATTGTAGAGATACATATTTTTTATTGTAATTGTAATAAATATGGAATGCGTACTATAACATTCTTCATTGGGAGCTTCAGAATGAATATTAAGCAGTTTGTTGTAATCTGTTCAATCATATTTGTCTTAGATTTAGTAAGCCAATTGTTTATACTAATTCTTATATGAATAAATTATATAAGCTTTGGGACTTTACTTCAGCTTACACATGTTTAACGGATGCAGGAGTTTCACAAGGCAATAAAGGGCTTGGGGACGAATGATATGACTCTCATTAGGATAATAGTCACACGAACTAAGATTAACATGCAATATATAGAAGCAGAGTACCAGAAAAAACATAAGAAATCTCTTAATGATGCTGTTTATTCGGAGACTTGTGGTGATTATCATACCTTTCTTCTATCTCTTCTGGGGCTTGGTCACTAAATGAAGAGTCCACATCATACAAATAAGTTTTATTAGTATGGCATCAGTATTGAAACCATTGTGTGTAAATCAGGCATTTCTATTGCATGCTAACTAATATTTACTTAGTTGCCGATTTTATCGATCTTTGAGTGGAGCAATTAGAGTAAATCCATGGGATATTAAAGTTGTGGCTGGGGCTTTAAACATGGCCATTACAATCTCTGATTTCGAGAAACAACTTCGTCATGAAGTACTACCGCTATGTAAGCTCTTATGATGTAGCTTACTGGACTCGTAGCTTTATGTATGATTTGGAAAGAGCTTGCAAAGATCATTATAGTAAGCGTTGTTAGGGCATTAGTGTAATACCCCATACTTTTTCCTAGCTAATTTCTTCCCAAGAATGCCTAGTATTAGCTTCTAAATTGAATTATGACTATTCCATGAGGAATCTGTAAGATTTTCACTTTTTCATGTGGGAAATTTAATAAACTTTCAATCAATATAAGATTCACCCAAATCTGATAACCGAGTCAGAAGTTACAACTATTTTAAGTTTCCATCATAAAACAACACCATATTAGTCAGTGACGCGCCGCACCACAAGAGGAAATGGAATTTGGAAAATCCCAGTAGGGGTCCGCGATTATGGCACATTACGCCAGGTCCCAAATTCAGAATTGTCCTTTTCCAGTGTCTTAGCGCAATTTTCTCTGTGTCACGCCAAAGTTTCAGGTCACAAAAGAAGGGACAACGCAATGGCTCCGCATCGCGCCATCCCTCAGTTTCCCAATTGTCAAATTCTAGTGACACGGAGCGATAGCGTCGCATCGTACCAGGGTTTCAGTTTGGGAAAATTTTACTAAAAGTAAATGATGCATCCAGGGTTAAAAGGGTCAACTTCTCATCCCAATTTAAGCCCTTTAACACGTGATTCGTCTACTTTTCACCCAAAATACACTCTCTTCTCTCAAAAACCTCTCAAGAACAAGCTAGGGTTTCCATAGAAGATCCAATTCCAAGAAAGTTTCTCCGTCAATCTTCACGAAATCATGAACTAAGGTATGTATAGTGTTCATTCATGGACTCCTTTCGTCCATGAAGTCCAAGAATCCCTTTTCCAACTTCAAGTTATGGATTTTCTTTATGATTTTATGATTGGGTAGTTCTTGTTCATATTGATAAATGAGAAATTGAATTCTACTCCATGTTGAGTGATAATTTCTATGTGGTTTTAATTATTATAGATATAGATTCATGCAAACCTATGACTAAACCCTTGAATGATGAAATTAGAATGTGACCATGATGTTTAATTGTTGTATAATGATGTTTACATGTACCATGCTTACAATATATTTGATTTAATGCCTAAATGAAGAAAAAGTGCCTAACTAGCATGTTGTCATGAAATCCCCATGTATGTACAAGCTTATGCCTATCACATGTTTGATGAAATGCTTCAGTAAATATATTATGATGATTATTATGTATTCAAGCAAGTCATGCTTTGTCAGTTTCCTTCTATCGAGTCCTGGGGGTACTTGTATCCAAAATATTAGTTGTGTGACTAGAGGCATGTCTTGTTTTCACGATACTCTCAGTCAAGCTAAGAATCCTTAGACTTCAGATAGTCTTTAACTCAGGAAATCTCCATGATCTCATGAACTCAGTCAGTTGTCAGATATTAGTAGTATTTCGTCAGTCAGCGGAATTCAGTAACTCAGCCCATGTTCAATTTAGTAAATCATGTTTAGAGTCTATTTATATGGGAGTAGGAATTAGTACCGAGTGAACCCAAGGATGGGAACACATACTATCAGATGAGGGCATGATTCTTAGAAGTCATCCTTGCATTCTAGAACTATGTAAACACCATAGGTTGGGATGTCAATACTGTCTGATGAAGGTTGATGAGGTAGATAAGCACTGTCAGATAAGGGCCCCATCGTTCTCATATAAGGGGCACTATCAGATAAGGGTCGTTCATAGCTTATCCTTACCAGTGGTGCGGTATTGACACCTTTCCAATTAGGGTTACAGATTGGACCTCAACTTAGTCATAATAGCGTATTAGGGGCATGTCGGTTAGATAACTATTTCCCACAGCTTCATGTTATAGAATCAGGACTGTCAGATACAGTCAATCAGTCTCAGTATTAGAACTCAGATAGTTTTTTAGATTTTAGGATTGTCAGATACAATTAACTCAGATATAGTATGAAACTCAGATAGTTCTATCAGATTCAGGACTACCAGATACAGTCACTCATGTTATCAATTATATTCAGATTCTATAATCATGTTATCACAGTATTAGTTTCAGTTGTTATGTCTCATGCATGTATTCTTACGCTCGTGATAGTTAGTTCATTATTATTATTGTTCATGCATATGAACCCATGCATTCAACCTACCTCACATGCATACTAGTACATTTAAAGTAGTGATACATTTGCGCTATGGTGTCTTTTACCATAGGTTCAGAGACACAAGCTCCAGATCAGCAGTAGCCTCCAGTTTCAGCAGTCAGATTTAGAAGTGAGTCCTCATTATTCGAGAATATGATTATTCCCTATTATCTCATTAATTAATTTATTTGTTGGATTTAGTTGGGGACATGTCCTATCAGCTCCTTATTCAGATAGTTCAGTCAGTTAGAGGCTTTCTAGACTATCATATTTCAGACTTCAATATATTCAATTTTTTTTGGGTATTCTACTACCCCACACCTTTCAGTTTATATTTCTACATTATTATATTATATTATGCAGTATATAGGTACAAATATTAGTCATGGGTTAGCTTGTGATCCTTTGGGGTCATGAGCACCGTGTAGCATTCCAGGTACCAGATTTGGGGTGTTACAAACTTGGTATTAGAGACGGATTTAATAGAGTCCTAGGAAGTCTGAAATCTGCATCTAGTAGAGTCTTGTACATGGGTGTGTTGCGCGCCACATTTATGTACAGGAGGCTATAAGATGTTTTAGAAAAATATTTCCCTCTTTTAGTATTCATGTCATGCCAGTGAGCATAATATCAAGTCAATCTCTTAGTCTAATCTGTTCTACCTTTCTTCTACAGAACATGCCTCCTAAAAAAAGAAATGGAAATCAGTCAGCCCCTCAGCTCAAAGATCCTTTGGGCGAACATGTTTCTCATGCAGAGTTCCGAGCTGCATTCACTACTCTTGCAAACTTAATTGCTGCTCAGAATAAATGACTAACGGTCGTTTCGGCCAATCCAGTGGCCAATTCAGCTGCAGCCAGGATTCGGGACTTCACCCAAATGAATCCTCTGTTCTTCCTCAGGTCTAAGGTAGATGAGGACCATCAAGAATTCATTGATCAGGTTCAGAAGGTGACAGATATCATGAGGGTAACTACTGTTGAGAGTGCTGAGCTAGTTGCATATCAGTTGCAGGATGTGGCTCATACTTGGTTCAAATAATGGAAGTCAAAGAGGTTAGATGATGCAGGTCCTATAGAGTGGGAGGAGTTTATCACTGCATTCTTAGACAGATTCTTTCCCCAAGAGCTTAGAGAGGCTAAGGTGCTAGAATTCATCAACCTCAGGCAAGGTAATATGACAGTGAAAGAGTATTCTCTTAAGTTTACTCAATTACCCAAATATGCCCCTCATGTGGTTACAGACAGCAGAGCCAAGATGAGTAAGTTCGCTTTAAGGGTATATGATAGTGTGGTAAATGAGTGCAGATCTACCATACTGAACAGTGACAAGACTTTAGCCAAGCTTATGACTCATGCTCAGTAGATAGAGAAGTAAAAGATTAAGCAGACAGAGAAGAAAAATAAGAGAGCGAAGATAGGTAATTTTGTAATAGCTTGATTTTTTTGAATTGGAATGCTACACGGTGCTCATAACTTCGAAGGACCACAAGCCAACCCATGACTGATATCTATACCTGTACACTACATAATATAACATGAAAATATAGAAACATGTACTGAATGGCCATAAGGTTCAAATCTGAATAAACATCTGATAAGCCAATGTCTGAAAATAGTATAACAATACTAAAACAAATTTGAAATAATTGTCTGATATGCTATAGTCTTGAAATCCTCTAAACTATTTGAATAAGGAGTTGATGGGACATGTCCCCAACTAACTCCATCTAACAATGAAACTAAAATAGTAAATAAAGCAATAATCATATTGTTCTCGAATGAGAAGGACTCATTGCAAACTCTGAACACTGGAATGCTACTGCTGGTCTGGAGCTCATGCCTTTGAACCTATGGTGTAACATAAGAGAAAACAGCATAGCGCAAATGCGTCAGTACGTTTGAATGTACTGAGTATATAAGTGAAGTAGGCTAAATACAAAGGGTTATATGCATGAACAATACTGACTGATATGAACGTGAGAATACATATATGCATATATAACTGTAACTGAACTCATAGAGATACTGACTGCTAAGTTTGAATACTGACAACATGAGTGTACTGATATTGAGATACTAAAAAGATGAACGACTATTTCTGACAGTTCAAATTATGAAGAACTGGTCTGATTGATTGTGTCTAACAGTCCTAAAACTGAATACTGAGTATGTAAATCACTAATAAGTGAGGAACTGATACTGTATTACTAAATACTAAAGGACTAGTACTATGTTAATAATACATGACTAACTGTATATGACAGTTCTGATTATGAAGAACTGTTCTGGTTAACTGTGTCTGACAGTCCTGAAGCTGAATACTGATATCATAAATTCTGATAACTGATGTGACTGATAGCATAAGTAACTATATATGACAGTCCATAGATCTAAAAGAACTATCTGAGTTCCGTTCTATATCTGAGTTGACTGTATCTGACAGTCCTAAAATCTGAAAAACTATCTGAGTTCTTTTACTGAGACTGGGACTGAAACTAAGACTATGGAAAGTATTTATCTAACCAGCATTCCCCAATAACGTATATAGCTAATTTGGGGTCCAGTCTCTACCCCAAGTGGAGGGGTGTCAATACTGCACCACTGGTAAGGACAGTTGTGAGTGACCCTTATTTGGCAGGTACTCAAATTAGAATAGTGGAAACTCTAAACTGATAGGTTAATCCACCTCATCAACCCTAATCTGATAGGTTAAGATGTCTCAACCTACATTGGCTACGTAGTTCTGGAACACAAGGATGACTACTAAGAATCACTCCCTGAACTGGCAGGTGAGTTTTCATCCTTGGGTTCACTCGGTGCTAACTTCTACTCCTATCTGAAGGAAATTGAACTGAATAACTAAGCTGATCTGAATAATTAAACTGAACTTATTAGCTGAATTGGTACTAATTAATTGGACTGATACTAGTGGTATTGTTTAGCGGAGCTAAACTAAGTTTACTGGATTCTGATGACTGACGGAATGTACTAAGTTCTAAGTATTGGTTGAGAGTACTGAAGTTACTAAGATTAACTATGAATACTGAGGTTGCTGAGGTTACTGAGCACTGAGATTACTGAGATTACTGGACTACTGAGATTACTAAGATTACTGAGTTTCCCTGAGTCATATGACTGATTGAATTCTATAGATCATGGCTTGACTGAGAGTATTGTGATAACATGATATGGATTTAGGCACACAGCTACATTTTTTGGGTACAAGTACCACCAGGACTCAATGGAAGGAAACTGACACAACTTGACTTTTTTGAGTACATGACCATCAATAACAATCCATAATACATGAGTGAGGGATTTCATGAAGTACATGGGCATCATAATATCTAACATGAATAGGAATGCTTATAATCAAGTCATGAATCTCATATTCTAATATCATGGGCATTTCAACAACATATACTGTTCATAATGATAGCATGAAAACTATTTAAGCATAAGGGAATGGCAAACATGTAACATTTAGTTCATATTGTAATAATTTGGGGATAAGTCATATGATACTTCAAAATCATGATCTTGTTCATAGCATGGAAGTCCAATTGACATACTATGAATCCATTCTCCAATCATCATGTACATTTCATTAACACATATATTGCACAACAATGACAAGTGAGCTCTTTGAACATAATAGACTAGCATGAATTTATCATATAGTTCACCCCTAAGTTATAATACATGATTTCTATCATTCTAGGCATTTTATCAAACACCTTACATGCACAATCTTGAGCGTAGGTGTACTTAACAAATTTAGAAATCTTGAACTACCCAAATTCATGGGTTTCCAACTAACATGCTCATACACTTCATGGAAACACATTTAGATACCATCTTTAAACACAATTAACAACCATCAATATAAACATAATCACACAACAACATAAATATCATAATTTATTATTTAAAATATGGTTCTTGAGCTCCACGGATGAAAGGGATCCGTGGATAAACACTACGCATACCTTATTTCTTAATTACATAAAGATTAATGGAGAGAATTGCTTGAACTTGAATCTTCTATGAAAACCCTAGCTTGTGTTCTTGAGAGAATTTTGAGAGAAAGAATATGTTTTGGTGAAATAAGGGCTTAATTCCGTGTTTAGGCATTATATAGGGGTGGAAAAAGGATCATTTTGCCCTAAAACGGACTGTTTAAGTCACCTGGACTACAACATCTGTGGTGCACACTTTATCGCACACATTAGGGTGTGCAGTGTATACTTTATCGCACACATTAGGTTGTGTGTCGCACACCTTATGGCAGATTTTAGGTTGTGCGTCACACACCTTACGTTAGGCAACATACTCTACTTTGCAAAGTCATAACTTCTTGCTCGGGTGTTGGATTTGGGAGAAATTGGTACCGTTGGAAATATAATTCAAAGAGATTTTATTTGATATATAGTAGGTCCTCTAATTCAATATATATATAAGGAGTTATGACCGATTGAAATTGACCCAAGTTTTAACGCTCAATAAAACTTGAACGATAGGAAAGCTTTCAACTTGTACTTGATTTAGGGAACCTTTATGATCTAAATTCATGCTCAAATAGATTCCCACACTACATACTTGATTAACACACTAAATTTACATAGGATTCGAGGCTTTTGAAATGTCTATGCATAGGAAGGACAGATTTTCATTCTAGTTCAAAATGTGGGGTATTACAAGTTTCAACTTTGCTCAACCTAAATCAGAAGGAGGAAATCGCACCTAGTTTTGTACTAAGTCATCAGTTTCAGCCCCTTCTTCATCCAGTGCTCCAGTTTCTAAGTTCAGGGAGGGTAACAGAGATAGAGCGCCAGGCTCTAGGTCTCAGGACAGTGTTCGCAATGTCCGAACTAATCCTCTTTGTCAAACTTATGGTAAGAACCCAAAGGATGCTTGCAAAGCTGGTAGCAATGTTTGTTTTGGTTGTGGAAAGCTAGGTCATAGAGTTACAGACCGCCCTCAGTCAGGTTATCAGATTCATCTCCGCTCCTCATCTCAGTTCGGTCACTTAAATTAGCAGGGTGCCACCACCAGTGCTACTAGTGGGCAACGTCCAAATCGTCTTTATGCTCTTCAGTCCCGACAGGATCAAGAAAATTCTCCTGATGTAGTTACTGATACGTTATAGATCTTTTATGTGAATGTTTACGCTTTGCTAGATACAGGAGCTTCTTTGTCTTTTGTTACTCTCTATATAGCAGGCGATTTCAAAATCAGTCCCAAAATCCTAGCAGAGCCCTTTTCAGTCTCTACCCCAATAAGTAAAACCATTATAGTCTAGCAGGTATACAGGAACTGCTCGATTATGATATTTCAGAAAGTTACTTCAGCAGACTTAGTCGAATTAAAGATGACTAATTTTGATATCATTCTCAGCATGGACTGGCTTCATTCCTACTATGCCACAGTCGACTGCAGAAATAGAATAGTTAAGTTTCAGTTTTCGAATGAACCCATCCTTGAGTGGAAGGGTAGTACTTCAGCATTCAGAGGTCAGCTTATTTCGTACCTTTGGGCACAGAAAATAATATCTAAAGGATGTGTCTATCATCTTGTTCGAGTTAAGAACACTAGTTCCACAACTCTCAGCCTTGAATCAGTTTTAGTTGTAGGTGAATATTCAGATATTTTTCCTGAAGATCTTCCAGAAATTTCTCCTAAAAGGGAAATAGACTTCGACATTGATATTCTTCCAGATACTCATCCTATATCTATTCCTCCATACAGAATGGCACTAGCAAAACTTAGAGAACTAAAGGAACAATTAAAAGACCTCTTAGATAAGGGATTCATTAGGCCCAGCGTTTACCCGTAGGGCACTTCAGTATTATTCATGCATAAGAAAGACAATTCTTTTAGGATGTGTGTAGACTACCGTCAACTCAATAAGGCCACGGTTAAAAACAATTATCCTCTTCCCAGAATCGATGACTTGTTTGATCAACTTTAAGATTCCAGTTATTTCTTTAAGATAGACCTCAGATCCGACTATCATCAGCTTAGAGTTAAAGAATGTGACATTCCAAAAATAGCTTTCCATACTCGGTATGGTCATTTTGAATTCTTAGTTATGTCCTTTGGTCTTACCAATGACCTAGCAACTTTTATGAACTTGGTGAACTATGTGTTCAAGCAGTACTTAGATATGTTCATCATAGTCTTCATAGATGATATTCTGGTCTCCGCAGTGAGCGTGATCATGTAGACTATCTCAGAACAGTACTTCAAACTCTCAGAGATCATCAGCTATTTGTCAAATTTAGTAAGTGAGAATTTTAGCTAAGTTCAGTAGCATTCCTTGGTTATATCATTTCCGGTGATGGCATTAGAGTTGATCCTCAAAAGACCAAAGCAGTAAGAAACTAGCCCAGACTTGTCTCTCCATCTGATATCATGAGTTTCTTGGGTTTGGCTGGCTATTACAGATGGTTTGTTGAGGGATTTTCTTTTATTGCATCCCCTATGTCTAGATTCACTCAGAAGAAAGTCAAGTTTCAGTGGTCAGATCCTTGCAAGAAGAGTTTTTAGGAATTGAAAACTTGACTCACCTCAGCTCCAGTCTTAGCTCTCCCAGATGGGTTCGTAGTGTACTATGATGCATCCAAAGTAGGTCTAGGTTATGTCCTCATGCAGCATGGTAAGTTTGTAGCCTACGCCTCCAGACAGCTTAAACCCCATGAGAGGAATTATCCTACTCATGATCTTGAGTTAGCAGCCGTAGTCTTTGCCTTGAAGATTTGAAGGCATTATCTCTACGGAGTTCATATAGATGTGTTCAAAGATCATAAGAGTCTTCAGTATGTCTTTTCTCAGAAAGATCTCAATCTTCGTTAAAGAAGGTGGTTAGAGCTCTTGAAAGATTATGACATGAGTATCCTCTATCATCCAGGAAAGGCTAATATAGTGGTCGATGCTCTCAGTAGACTGTCTATGGGTAGTGTTGCTCATGTGGATGATGGTAAGAAGAAGTTAGCTTAGGAAGTACATCAGCTTGCCAAACTAGGCGTTCGCTTAGTCGATATAGAAGAGGGTGACATTTGGGTTCAGAGTAGTTTTAAATCATCTCTAGTTTCTGAGGTGAAAGAAAAGCAAGATAGTGATCTCAGCCTTGTTAAGTTGAAAGAGTCAGTCCAGGATCAGAAAGTAGAGGTTTTCTCCCAAAGGGGAGATGGTGTCCTTCATTGTCAAGGTCATCTCCATGTTCTAGGTGTAGATGACTTAAGGCAACGAATTCTTGCAGAAGCATATGGTGTACGCTACTCTATTCATCCAGGGGCCATAAATATATACCGCGACTTATGGGAAATCTATTGGTGGAGTGGGATGAAGAGAGACATTGTAGAGTTTATGGCTAAGTGCTCTACATGTCAGAAGGTTAAGATAGAGCATCAGAAACCTAGTGGATCCATGAGGAATTTAGTATTTCTACTTGAAAGTGGGAAGTTGTGAACATAGACTTCATGATGGGTTTGCCTCGAGCTCGTCATCAGCATGATTCAGTCTGGGTCATTATAGATGGAATGACCAAATAAGCTCATTTTCTTCTAGTTCATACCTCTTATTCAGCTAAGGATTACACCAAACTCTACATCAAGGAGTTGGTCAGATTGCATGGTGTTCTGCTATCTATTATCTCAGACAGAGGTACCCATTCACCTCTCATTTCTGGAAAGCATTCCAAAAGGGTCTTGGTACCCAAGTTCATCTCAGTATAGCCTTCCATCCTCAAACAGATATTCAAGCAGAAAGGACCATTCAGACTTTAAAAGATATACTAAGGGCGTGTGCAATTGATTTCAAAGGGATTTGGGATGACCATTTGCCTTTGATTGAGTTTGCATACAATAATAGCTATTATTCCAGTATTCAGATGGCTCCATTCGAAGCTCTCTATGGTATGAGATATAGATCTCCAATTGGTTGGTTCAAAGTTAGTGAGGCCTCAGTTATAGGGCCTGACTTAGTATTTGATGCCTTAGAAAAAGTCCAGTTGATTAGAGAAAGACTTTGGGCTACTCAGAGCCGACAGAAGTCTTATGCAGAGGTTCATAGAAAAGATCTTGAGTTTGAGATTAGTGAGTATGTCTATATAAATATATCTCCTATGAAAGGAGTGAAGAGATTCGACAAGAAGGGAAAGCTCAGTCCCTGATATGTCGATCCCTTCAAGATTCTCAGTCAATTCGGCAAGGTAGCTTATGAGCTCGAATTGCCTTCAGATCTAGCCTCAGTTCATCCAGCCTTTCATGTCTCTTTGCTCAAGAAGTTCATAGGTGACCCATCAGTTGTAGTCCCTATTCAGAGCCTTGATGTTCAAAACTCTCTCTTATATGAATAGATTCCAGTCGAAATCTTTGACTATCAGACTCGTAGATTGAGGAACAAATAAATCCCTCTAGTTAAGGTTCTTTGGCAAAATCAGTCCATCGAGGGAGCTACTTGGGAAGAAGAGGCAGACATTCGTACCAAGTATCCTCACCTCTTCTCTGCCAACTCAGATCAAGCTCAAGGTAACAGTTCTCCTTAAGCATACTCAGTTTCATGTTCAATGTTCATCACAAACTTGGTATTTAGTTTCATGCTCATGTTCTCATTATAAACTTGGTATCAAGTACCATTGCATATTCAGTCATGCACTCATGTATCAGCTCATTTATATAATTATGCATCATACATGCATTCTCATTATGAGAAATATATTTCATCAGAATACTCAGTCATGTATTCATGAATCATTTACACATGCATCAGATATGCATGTTCAGTATTATATGTTCAGCTTGTCAGTCATGTCAGTCATGAGACCATATTCTAGCTATTCATGTTCAACATATATATTAGTTGTCTTTTCTCCCCTTTCAGTCAGTCTTATTCGAGGACGAATGTTCTAAAGGGGGAGATATTGTAATACCTCATACTTTTTCCAAGCTAATTTCATCCCAAGAATGCCTAGTATTAGCTTTTAAATTGAATGATGACTATTCTATGAGGAATTTATAAGATTTTCACTTTTTGTCATGTGGAAAATTCAATAAGCTTTCCATCAATATAAGATTCACCCAAATCATATAGCTGAGTCAAAAGTTACGACTATTTTAAGTTCCCATCATAAAATAGTGTCATATTAGTCAGTGGCGCACCGCACCACAAGAGGAAATGGAATTTGGAAAATCCCAGTAGGAGTCCGCGATTATGGCGCATCGCGCCAGGGCCCAAATTCAGAATTACCCTTTTCCAGTGTCTTAGCGTAATTTTCTCCGCGTCGCGCCAAAGTTCCATGTCGCAAAAGAAGGGGCAACACTATGGCTCCGCATCGCGCCATCCCTCAGTTTCCCAATTGTCAAATTCTAGTGACACAACGCGATAGCACCGCATCGCGCCAGAGGTTCAGTTCGGGAAAATTTTACTGAAATTAAATGACATGTCCAGGGTTAAAAGGGTCAACTTCTCACCCCTATTTAAGCCCTTTAACACGTGATTCATCCACTTTTCACCCAAAATACACTCTCTTCTCTCAAAAACCTCTCAAGAACAATATAGGGTTTTCATAGAAGATCCAATTCCAAGAAAGTTTCGCCGTCAATCTTCACGAAATCACGAACTAAGGTATGCATAGTATTCATTGATGGACTCCTTTCGTCCATGAAGTCCAAGAATCCCTTTTCCAACTTTAAGTTATGGATTTTCTTTATGATTTCATGATTAGGCTATTCTTGTTCATGTTGATAAATGAGAAATTAAATTCTACTCCATGTTGGGTGATAATTTCTATATGGGTTTAATTATTGTAGATATAGATTCATGCAAACCTATGACTAAACCCTTGAATGATGAAATTAAAATATGACCATGATGCTTAATTGTTGTACAATGATGTTTACATGTACCATGCCTACAATATGTTTGAGTTAATGCCTAAATGAAGGAAAAGTGCCTAACTAGCATGTTGTCATGAAATCCCCATGCATGTACAAGCTTATGCCTATCACATGTTTGATGAAATGCTTCAGTAAATATATATGATCATTATTATGTATTCAAGCAAGTCATGCTTTGTCAGTTTTCTTCTATCGAGTCCTGGGGGTATTTGTACCCAAAATATTAGTTGTGTGCCTAGAGCCATGTCATGTTTTCACCATACTCTCAGTCAAGCTATGAATCCTTAGACTTCAGATAGTCTTATGACTCAGAAAATCTCCATGATCTCATGAACTCAGTCAGTTTTCAGATATTAGTAGTATTCCGTTAGTCAGCGAAATTCAGTAACTCAACCCATGTTTAGTTCAGTAAATCATGTTCAGAGTCTATTTAGATGGGAGTAGGAATTAGCACCGAGTGAACTCAAGGATAGGAACACACACTATCAGATGAGGTTGTGATTCTTAGAAGTCATCCTTGAATTCCAGAACTATGTAGCCAGCACAGATTGGGACATCAATACTGTCCGATGAGGTGGATAAAGACAGTCAGCTAAGGGCCCCACCATTCTCGTATAAGGGACACTATCAGATGAGGGTCGGCCACAGCTTGTCCTTACCAGTGGCGCGGTATTAACACCTTTCCAATTGGGGTTGCAGATTGAATCCCAACTCAGCCATAATGGCATATTAGGGCCATATATATTAGATAACTATTTTCCAAGTTTCATGTTACCAAATTAGGATTGTCAGATATAGTCAATCAGTGTCAGTATTAGAACTCAGATAGTTCATCAGATTTCAGGACTATCAGATACAGTCAACTCAGATACAGTATGAAACTCAGATAGTTCCATCAAATTCAGTACTGTCAGATACAATCACTCATGTTATCGATTATATTCAGATTCAGTAATTATATTATCACAGTATTAGTGTCAGTTGTTATGTCTCATGCATGTATTCTCACGCTCATGATAGTTAGTCAGTTATTATTATTTTTCATGGATATGAACCCCATGCATTCAGCCTACCTCACATGCATACCAGTACATTCGAAGTACTGACACATTTGCACTATGGTGTTTTATACCATAGGTTCAAAGACACGAGCTCCAATCAGCAGTAGATTCCAGTTTCAGCTGTCAGAGTTAGAAGTGAGTCCTCATCATTCGAGGACATGATTATTCCCGATTATCTCATTAATTAGTTTATTAGTTGGAGTTAGTTGGGGACATGTCCCATCAGCTCCTTATTCAGATAGTTCAGTCAGTTAGAGGCTTTCTAGACTATCATATTTTAGACTTCAGTATGTTCAGTTTTATTTTGGGTATTCTATTACCCTACACAGATGTTATAGCATTTAGATCATGTTCAATATTGAACCTTATGGCCCTTCAGTGCATGTTTCAGCGTTATTATGTCATTTATGCAGTGCACAGGTACAGACATCAGTCATGGGTTAGCTTGTGATCCTTCGGGGTCATGAGCACCGTGTAGCATTTTGGGTATCAGATTCGAGGCGTTACAATTAGTCTTGACCTGGGCTTTAGAGTTGTGCTGTTGAGTTCTTTAAGCAATAATCTTAAAAATACAGTGTATATTATTAGTGAAAGAGGAAAGAGTTCATTAAGTGAATGGCTTGTACCATGTGAAAGGCTCGGAATAGTTGCTGAATATGGGTATTTCATAAGGTATGAATATTTTATGTAAACATGACGCAGTCCTTTCTGTATCTTGATACTTTGGTGCTATTTCTTTCTTCTTGCAACCTTTCTCTGAATAACTTCTCTTTCGAGCTGAGGGTCGATCGAAACCACCTTTCTAATGCATGGGCGTGGAAAAAGCGTGGTGATGTCGCAAGAGGAGCTATGAAGAAACTAATGTGGGGTGATGCAGCGATAGGAGCAGCAAAGAAATAAAGTTGTTGGGTGTTACAAAGATAATAGAAAAATAAAATGGTATTTATTGAAGTAGTTTTTTTTATGGGTTCAATATGAACGTGCATGTTTTAATTTAGTTAAAATAGGATTTTGATTATTTTTTGTCCTAATTTAGTTAGAATAAGATTAGTAAAAAGGACTTTATTTTTTGTTTGTCCGATATAGTTATTTTATATGTAAAGGATTGTGTAACAAATTCCTACTTTGAGGTTTTTCAGTAGGAGGTTTTTTTATTAATCCTTTTACACGTGAATTTAGAAATATATATTATTAGGTTTGTATAGGATTCTAGTAGTGGCGGTCAAAATTGGGTTTGTACAAAATTTTTATTAGTGGCGTAAAAACTTTATATTGGTTTAAGTAGAATATGCGAAAAGACGATTTTGTCTAAAGGAGAGACTTTTAATAAAGGACAAAAAGTTCAAACGTGAATTATAAGGACCTTCACACTTTTAATATAACTAGTTTGACCACATGTGCCTCGCACGTATAACATTCGATTATTTAAAGTTAAATGATTTTATCTATTACGGAAATTTTTAATAAAGTATAAAACGTTCAAATCACTTCCCAAAGATCCTTCAAACTTTAATATAATAAAGTAAACATAAACATATATTTTAGTGTAAGTACATATATATTTTACCATAAGTTTAAGTGATTGATGGATTATCATTTTTGTGTTTGTCATGCAGGGGACAGACGCATCAATTTGAACCATATTGTGGTACAATTATTTTTCCTATATTTAAAATCTTTTCTCTTTTTTAAAGTCAAATCTTTACAAAATCATTGATTATATTCTTATTATGTAAAACTTTTAAAAATTTGGTACTTATTAAACTTCTTTTATCTAACATGTTTATATTTATTTCTAAATTTTTCAAATCTTCTTATAATCAAATTTTATTGATTCAGAATTCTTAAACTAATGAAAAAAGCATTAGTTATCATTAAACAGAAACTACAACAAAAGAATATAATAATTGAGATATTAGAACAATACGATTAAAACAAACATTCATATAAAAATTTCTCAAAATCCTTCCGAACACTCATCTAGAACACAAACCTAAAATTGATAAAACTATTATAGGCCGCATCGAAATGGTAGGTATAAGAATATTTATGCCACCAACACACCAAATTATATATAAACATAAATTGAATAAAAATTCTCAAATATCATTAAAAAGTTTTTCTTTTTTTGGAAGCTATTAAAAAGTTACATGAAATATTAGAACAATTTATAGAAGTACATTTCTTGATCATTTTCTAAATTGATTGTATTTGTTACATCTTTGAGTATAATTTAAGTATCAAAAGAAAACAAAAAGAAGCAAAGGTCAAGTACAATTAGGAGTATGTTAGATTAAGCGTAATATTTCAATAGGATTTTCATATTTTCATATATATTTTAGGCAAAGTTTTATTTGTTTTCATATATTTTAGGCAAAGTTTTAATTGTTTTCTTTAATTTTGAAAGCATCACGTACTAAAAACAAAAAAAAAAATATTTTTTTTATGTCAACCCCCCTTTCTTGGGGAATAGTGATGCACCAAAAATAAAAACAAAACCAACTTCTTTTAGGAAAATAACTAATAAGAAAAGATTTTATCATAAAGATATTTAATTAATTTTTAGTTTTTAAATATTAAAAAAAATAGTAAAAAGATGATTTTGTCTAAAGCAAGGACTTTTAATGAAGGGTAAAAAGTTCAATCAACATTTCTAAGGTCCTTCACACTTTTAATATATTATAGATATAGATTACAGATAGATTATAGATATAGATATAAATTATAGATTTAGACTAGTTTAATGGCATGTGCCTCGCACGTGTAACGTTTGATTATTTAAAATTAAATTTTTTTATCTATTACGAAGATTTTTAATAAAGTGTAAAAGTTTAAATCACTTTCAAAGATTCTATGGTTGATGGATTATGAGTTTTGCGTTTGTCATGCACAATCCCTTTCCTCTACTACCACAGGCTAAGAGAGACGCATAAATTTGAACCATACTTGTGGTACGGTTATTTTATTTTTTTTTGCTATATTTAAAATCTTTTCTTGTTTTTAAAGTCAAATCTTTACAAAATCATTAATTACATTCTTATTACGTACTTAAAACTTTTAAAAATTGATACTTCATAATTTTTTCTTATTCTAACGTTTTTATATTTATTTCTAGATTTTTCAAATCTTCTTAAAATCAAATTTAGTTGATTTAGAATTCTTAAACTAATGAAAAAAGTATTACTTGTCATTAATTCTAATGACTTTTAATAAGAAAAAGTTTTATCATAAATATATTTAATTAAATTTTCAACTCTTAAATATTAGGTAAAAATAGTAAAAAGTCAAGTTTGTCTAAAGCAATGACTTTTAACGAAGGACAAAAAGTTCAGATAATATTGCTAAGGTCTTTCACACTTTTAATATATTATAAATTATAGATAGAGATAATATGTTACTGCATTTTTTAAATGACCTTCACCTTGTTGTTCAAGATAAGCCTGGAATATTGTTGTCCGTTAGATCCAAATCGCTACTTCATTCAAAAATTTAATTTGTAAATTAAAAAAAAAATTAATTACTGATTACACTTAATACTAACGTAATAATTACACAAAAATAAATGTAAATTTTATATTCTATCTATCTATATATAATAGGAGAGGCAAAAGTGATAAGTGTCAACACTACAAAAATCCTACTTACAAAATAATAATAAACATTAAATATAATTATTAAGAAAGAAATAATATATATAAATTAATCTGCACATTAACTATCCCTGTATAAAATACATATAAAAAAAATTAAAAAGAAATAAAAAAATTTCTTTAACATGCACATCAGTATTATATTTTTTAAAACCTTATCAGTTTATTATTTTTTAAATTCTAAACCAATTACAACTTTAAAAAATAATGAAAAAATAAGTCAAAACAATTACTATAATTAAAAAAAGGGCAAACCCTACAAAATCAAAAACTACCCAACTTTCTTTTAAATTTCTATTTTAAAATTTAAAATAAAAAAATGAAAAATCAAATAAAATATCAAATAAAAAATAAAACTAAATACTTAAAATATAATAGAAGAAGATTTGAAAACCATCACTTCTTCCTAACTACTTACGTTCCCTCTCTTAGGAACAGTTTTTTTTTTAAAATGACTGACAGTTTTTTTTTAATTTCCCCCCTCTCCTCCCCTATATTTCTCTATGTATATATATTGTTAATTTATATATAGCAAATTATTCAAACAATTTGTCAGAGATTTTGATCACTTTTTTTAATTGACACTATTTTATTCACAAGCAATGTTATTTCTATGCCAATTATATATTCTCAATCTCATTTTTATTTATTGATTTCAAGTTTAATCTCATTAGTGATAATTTGAATTTTGTTTTATCTAATCAAAGGGCAAGAACAAAGGGAATATCTCAAAATCAATTATTCCGCCACTGTCAATTGAGGATGCTAAAGAATATCTTAATTTCATCTATTCCTTTTTCTTCGACTTCAATAATAAGAGAAAATCACTTTATATTATTCCTTTTCAAATTTTGTTCCTTCACTATTCGTATTTTGTAGAATTATTGTCTTTGTTTTTGTTGATTCACATGCACTCAAGAATAATAGAATGGAGGTATTCAAACTCAAAAGAATTTTCTTGTGCATGAAAATCAATTTAATTTTCTCTATATACAAGAAATCTCAGCATAAAAGATCACTTGGACATCTAAGTATTTCAAAAGACAACTTGAATATATAATTAGCATATATGTGTGTGTTTTCAATTAGTCATAAGTAGTTTGTAAAACATTTACTTTATATTTTGCATGATGTGTAATTTAGAATTTATATACTCAATATGAAAGTTGAAAGTATATTACTCATTAAAATCTTTAGATCTACTTTCTTGATTTATTATTTCTTTTCTATATAATAGAAACATTGGTTTCAACATGGTAGTTTAAATGAATTAATAAAAAATTTAAGGATCTAATGATCTTTTATAGAATTAACTTACTAATCATTGTTATCTTTAATGCTTTTCTTTTTTAGCCTTAGCAACACTCTTAAAGAAAAAGTCCAACCATTTTCATTTAATTACAACCATGATCTTAAATAAAAGTCCTCCCTTTTCTATTTAATTACAATAATGTCTAAATTCTATTGAATATGGTGCACCCATACTTATTAAAATGTATAATTAAATATATCATATATTTTTTATTTTACCCTCTTAAAAGTAAATAACTTTTTCACTATATTTCACATTTAAATTTTTACTACTCCATAATTTTACTACATCACCCCTAATTAATTATTATAGGTCATTTATATATTTAAAAATTAATAATATTTCGTTAAAATATAAAATAGACATTTATGACACGTCTGCTTCAACCGTAATTTTACTGTATCACCTCTAATCAATTATTATAGGTCATTTATATTTTGAAAAATCAATAATATTTAATTTGTGATTTTACTATATTACCTCTAATTAGTTATTATAAGTCATTAGGTATTAAAATAATTAATACAATTTAATTAAAAAAGGTAAAACAATCATTTATGACATGTCACTTCAGTTGCTTCAAAAGTTATTTTACTATATCATCCCTAATTAATTATTATAAGTCATTTAGGTATTACAAAATTAATAATATTTAATTAAAAAGGTAAAATAAACATTTATGATATGTCTGTTTTAGCTACTTCAACTATGATTTTACTAAATATCACTCTAATTAATTATTGTAAGTCATTTAAGTATTAAAAAATTAATAATATTTAATAAAAAAGGTAAAATAGATATAAAAATGATAAATTAACTTTTGATATTTAAAATTAACTTAATGTCTTATATGAGGTCCACTTAATTTTTTACGAGTATTTTTTATAGTAATTTTGCTATGTTACTTCTAATTATTTGTTGTAAGTCATTTAAGACATTTATGCTTCGCTGCTTCAATCATAATTTTACTACATCACCCCTAACTAATTATTATGGCCATCTAAGCATTGTGTCACTTAATAGAAATAGAAGAAATATTATAAATCATAATAATTAAAATTTTAATTTATTTAAAAAATATAATTGGCTATCAACAACACAAAACTCTAGACAAGGAGAGTAACATATATTATTCAAAAACTATATAAAAGTATTATAAATTACAATAGATAACAACTTAAGATATCTAAAATTAATTTAATCTATTACCTATTTCAAAAAAAAAATATGTAAAAAAATACTATAAATCACACTAATTAACAGCTTAAAAAATTACAAAATATAAAATATTTGGTTGACTCTCGAAATTATATCAATGTCACTTAAACTGAAATAGAAGAAAAGTATTATAACAATAATTAAAAACTAAAATAGCTTTAAAATATAATTAAATACAATAAATAACAATAATTAACAACTTAAAAAATTTATAAAATATAAAATATTTGGTTGACTCACAAAATTATATTAGTGTCACTTAAACTGGAATAGAAGAAAAGTATTATAAATCACAATAATTAAAAACTAAAATTATCTTAAAAATATAATTAACTATTAATGCCACAAAAGTTTAGACAAAAAAAGTAATGTATATTATTTGAAAATTACCTTAAAAAATATTATAAATTATAATAGTTATCAGTTAGACTATCTAAATACATATTAAAAGTACAATTATTTATCTAAATTCTATTGTGTCACATAAATTGAGACAAAAAATAACACATATTGAATCCGTGCTAGATCTCGGATGAATCTTAGAATGTATATGCAATTTTTTTTAAACTTTTGTTTAAATATATCAAAAATGAAAAGACAAGTTCTAATACATCACATCAAATACGTATAACAAATAATGTTAGCATAAATAATACCAGTATTACCAATACCAGCATTATTAATGCAAACATTACTAATACATTCTATTAAAAATTACTTTTATATACTTTAACAAATGACTCCTACGTTTTCAATGGAAGGACCATATACAAAAACAAAGTTCGATAAAACATTTACAGAAGTATGTTTTATCGTGTTCTCAAATT
This sequence comes from Capsicum annuum, assembly GCF_002878395.1. Lineage (NCBI taxonomy): Eukaryota > Viridiplantae > Streptophyta > Magnoliopsida > Solanales > Solanaceae > Capsicum > Capsicum annuum. Next base: position 62,377,846 of record NC_061116.1, on the reverse strand, counting down.
CAAATAACTTAACTTAATATGAAAGATGGTAACTTGTAGTTTTCTTTTTCTTTTTTTTTATAATTTTTAAAATACTTAAAATTTAAATTTAAAATACTAATTTAATTTAACTTAGAAGAACAAATTGATAAATAAAAGAAAAGGAGAAATAAAAATAAAGAATGTTTATGTCGGCTTAGTAGGGGGATACAATTCAATTTTTGGTTATTAATTGCACCCCACATGTGATGTAATATGCAATTACTAGACAACCCTTTATTATTTTCAACAATTATTCTCTATTTTATTCAACAGGTATCATGTCGTATGTATCAATTTTAATTTCATATTTTATACTTAACGTAATAAATTTCAGTCATAAGATTAAAGATCTAAACTTCAAAATGCATTAAGTTTTATTATTTATATGAGTAAGTTATACATAATTATCGTGTGAGATAATTTGGCTCATTAAAAAATACTATCAAGTAGTTAATATGTTTTGCATATTTATATTTTATAATTCATAATTGGAATCGACATCAACCTAACTTATTGTACATAATCAAAATATTTTAATGTTGGACCCGTATTGACATGGGTCATGCTTCTCTAGTATTATACATATGCATGTAAATGCATTTGGATTAATAAGCTATCGATGTGCATATTAATAAACTAATAAGAGTCTTCTTAAATATCACTATAGGACATGATGAAATTGATGAAAGCCTTGCACAAGATAATGGCATTAGGTGTTTTGAGAATTGCATCATTTTGTAATCATAATATAATTGAAATCACCAAATATTTTAAATATCAATTTACATTGAAACTTAAATCTTTTTGAAAGATAAAAATTATATTATCTTATCTTTAACTAATTTAAAAATAAAAATAAGAGTTCCACTAAGATATTTCATGTCTAACAAAAATTTTGGTTATAGAAATTTATCAGCATACAGATCTGTACTGATAATAATCATAAACATGATAATAATAATCATAAAAGTTACGTACGTTTCATAAATAATCATTATTATATTCGGAAAATTGAGGACTATATATGCTGTATTTATTTGAGGATATAACTCCAACATAATCTATATAAAAATTTATATTACTAACTGCATGTAACTTAGGATAGAGTAATTAAAGCGTAACCGTGGATAGAGTAATTAAAGCAAATAATACCTTAAATTTGAATAAACATCTCCAAGATGATTTTTATAAACAACTTTGTAGCATTATAATTTACAGTAATGTATAACTATATCATAAAATAAAATAAGGATAAAAATGATTTGGAGTCCTATTTTTTCAAATATAATTTTTTATTTATATCTGAACTATTTCTAACAAAAATTTACATCGTAAAGAAGAATGTGACTTTTTGAATTTTAACATCATACACAGTTTATTCTCACATAGTGGGATCTGAAAAGAATAGCGTGAACACAGTTCATATCATTACCTCAGTGATTTGATAGATTGATGATTTTCGATAGATCCTCGACTTAAGACAAAATACAGTCCATAAAAAAATGTTAAAGGATACTAAAGATAATGTGAGTAACACAACAACAAATAGTAATAGAAAAATGCTATCACAAAATAATATTACAAGCGATCTACCGATAATCCAAGAACAAAAAATCTACAAACATAAAACTACGACTACTATTAAGAACAACATTCCTATACTTACTATCATGAACTCATGATAAGGCTAGGTAGCTTATATTTGTGTTAATTACACTGAATATGTTGTTCTTGTGTTGGTGATACGACCTAATGTACTTAAATAAATGTGATTATAGTAACTAATTTTAAGCCAATTTTAAAATTTAGGCAGTGGTTAATATCACCACATATAGGGGTGTCAAGTGGGCCTGGCCGATCCGGCCCGACCCATCCCGACCCGGCCCTAGTACCTAACCCGGCCCGGTTTGACCCAGCCCGGTAAGCCCTAGGGTTTTAGGGTTTCGGGTCCCGGGCCGATTATTTTGTTAAAATGGGCCCGGCTAACCCGGCCGGAACCAAGCCCGATCCCGGCCCGGCTCAAAAAAATAAAAAAAAAAAGATATTTTGGATTTTGGGCCAAACTAGCCGTTGCCGTTTTTGGGTCCAAACGGCTAGTTTGGGCCCATTTATTAAAAAAAAAAAAACTTTAAAAAATATTTTTTAATCCCAAAAAAAATCTATAAATACCCTACAACTGTCGCTATAATCACTATGCTGATTTATTTGATTTAGCCGTACCTACAAATATCACTCCAACTGTCGCTCCTCATCCTCCCGAGGAGCCATCATCTTCTAAAAGACCGGCACACAGTGGTTTTTCTGATTCGTTTTATGATTTAAATTGTTGGAACAGTGTTGATGAGAGAACTTACACATCAACTTATCGGGAAGAGCTAAAATATTATCTTTGGACGGCACCAGAGGATCGCAGACGACGGATCAACACGTTGGATTGGTGGAGCAGTAATGAAACACAATATCCTGTGCTTTCAAGATTAGCTAGAGATATCTTGAATGTTCCAATGTCAACCGTTGCATCAAAGAGCGCCTTTAGTCAGGGACGACAGCAGCTTGGAGACAACCGACACTCATTGGGAAGCAATGCAATGAATGTTCTAGTTTTGCCTTAGAGATTGGATTAGAGTGAAAAGAAGAAACCAAGGAATGGAACCGGAGTCGAGCAACGAGCTGAAACTTGAAGAAATTATGACTTCACGGGAGAACTCAACAGAATCAAGTCCAATGCATGGTTTTGCCCCTGTTGACTTCGACTATCCTATGCAAGTTCCCATTAATATTAACATGAATGAGTTGGAAAAAATGATGCATAATTTATGAATTTTTCATTCATGTAAATTATAAATTTTGGATCATTTTGCAATCAATAAAATTCCCCAAATTTATTCACTCCTTAGTCCTTGTTTTTTATTTTTTTTCATTTAACGATTTAAAATTTTAAATTGAATTTCTAGTTTTCTACTTTAAATTAAAAACTTACTTCTAATATATTATTACTTTACTACCAAATATTATTAATTTATTATATTAAGTAGCATATGTTTTGTATATTTGTGCATATATCTTCTATAGAAGTGTATATTTAATGTATACATGTGTATATGTTTTATAAATTAGTATATAAGTATATCTATATATATTGTAATGTATATATAATGTAGTATATTTTATAAGTAGTAGTATATATACATTGAATGGTGCGTATACACGTGTATATATCTTCTATAGAAGTGTATATTTAACGTATACATGTGTATATGTTTTATAAATTAGTATATAACTATACTAATATATATTGTAATGTATATATATTATAGTATATTTCATTTAAAGTATTACATACACATAGAATAGAGTGTATATATGTGAATAGATCTTCTATAGACGTGTATATTTAACGTATACATGTGTACATATTTTATAAATTAGTATATAACTATACAAATATATATTGTAATGTATATATATTGCAGTATATCTCATTTAAAGTATTACATATACATAGAATAGAGTGTATATATGTGAATAGATCTTCTATAGACGTGTATATTTAACGTATACATGTGTACATATTTTATAAATTAGTATATAACTATACAAATATATATTGTAATGTATATATATTGCAGTATATCTCATTTAAAGTATTACATATACATAGAATAGAGTGTATATATGTGAATAGATCTTCTATAGACGTATATATTTAACGTACACATTACTTTATGTTTTATAAATTAGTATATATATTGTAGTATATACTTTTTTTAAAGTAGTACATATATATTGAATGGTGCGTATATATGTGTATATATCTTCTATAGACGTATATCTTTAAAGTATACAAGTGTATATGTTTTGTAAATTAGTATGTAACTATATATATATACATATTGTTGTGTATATATATATATATGTATATTGTAGTATATTTTATTTAAAGTAGTACATATATATTGAATGGTGCATATATATGTGTATATCTTCTAAAGTAGTATATATTTAACGTATACATGTGTATATGTTTTATAAATTAGTATATATATATATATATATTGTAGTGTATATATATATATCATACTATTATAGCATATGTTTTATTTAAAGTAGTACGTATAGTCATATATAATTATATATTGAATGGTACGTATATATGTGTAATTATTTATATATTTTTTTAAAAATATATATTGTATATTGGAGTGTATATAGTGTATATTGGATTTTTTATTTATTTTTTAAACGGGTTTGACCGGTTTTTAACCGGGTTTTGGTGGGTTTGACCGGATTGGATTAAGTGGGACGGGTTAGGGTGGGTTTTAATTTTTTTACTGTTTGGCCCGGCCCGGCCCGATTAACGTCAAAACCGGCCCTCAACCCGGTTAAAATGGAAGGGCCGATTCCGGGTTGGCCCGGCCTGGCCCGTTTGACACCTTTAACCACATATACCTAATTTTATTTTATTTTTACTTTCTTTAGAGAATGTTTACATATAAATAAACGTTTTTAATACGATTTATCTTAGATTTTATTCTGTTATGTGTAACTAAACTTATATATTCTAATTTCTTTATTTTGAAATAGAGGATAAGAAAACTCAAAATACTTATATATAATACACACAAAAAAAAAAAATCAAATGAGACAAAGTAAAGTAATTAGTATATAGTGTACAAAATGTACACATAGTGGGGGTGGGGAAGTGGGGGGTGGGGATTCAAACTAATTTTAACAATCTAACTATATATTCAACATAATAAAACCAATCAATTGTAATGAATTCGTCAATCATGTATGTTCTTCTTTCTGCCTTTGCCTTAATTTTTTTTTTTTGAAGCTGATGTTATTCTACACAAAACACGTGATTACGATAATTAATTTAAGGCAATGATTAATAGTACCATATATACATAATTATTTTTTACTCCTTTAAGAGTATATTTACATATAAATAAACGTATTAAGGGGGGTTTATTTTAATTTTTGTCCTGCTATGGATAGCTAAATTTATAGTATATTTTAATTTTTATATTTTGAGATAAAAAAAAAAAAAACAGAAAACTAAATTACATATACATGTTATACACCAAACATAATTTAATTTATTAGACAAAAGTAAAGTGATAAAACTATAGTAGATAAAATGAATGAACTAATTTTAAGAATATATTGAAAGTAATTAGATAATACAAATATTATTATTCATAAATTTAAACCAGAGAGATGTGAACTATAAAATTAAAAATTAAAAAATAAAATAAAATAAATTAATAATATAATATCTTTAAATTTTCAATAATGTAATAAAAAAATTCCGAAACACAAGTTTTTTCTTACATTTATATGTTTGTCTATATTAATATAGATTTAATTAGGTGTGTCTATGATTGGTGTAGGATGTGAGGATAGGGAGTGAGAGCATTTTATTGATAGTTAAATTTTATGATTTAACATACTTTAATAAAATATTGAAATCTGAAATGATTAAAAATAATACTTTAATATTATTCGCGCATCGCACGGGTACATACACTAGTAATCATAAAATGATTTCAGGTATGCTTCAAATTTTTTCATTGATAAAAATGAGAATTGTATTTTGTTCTATACGAAACATAAATATTGAAGGAAAGAAAAGAATAAGCAAAAGTTAAAATAATATAAAAGAATTTTAAAAATAACTGAAGTATCTACAATGAAGTAATGGATAAAATAAAAAATAAATAATATTACTTTAAAATTATATTATTGGACAAATTACATAGATGACGATAGTTCAGATATTAAATACAGAAAATTTTAATAAGTTATATAAATATTGAAAATTTTAATTTTGGATCTGTCGAGATACATAACTAGCTCCTAATACGTTCAATAAAGATGCATTTTTTCCTTTGTAAAAATACATAATTAACCCCAATACATTTTTTTTTATTTTGAGTCTTTCGAGATACATAATTAGCTCCGAATACATTCATCTAGGATACATAATTAGTTGAGATTTGGGTAAATATAATAAGTTAAGGTGTATGTCTATGTTATTTTTTCTATAATTTTTGGTGTTATACCTTATCCTCACAAATTCTCTGCTTGGTCAGATTACGCAACAAAATTACCGACCTTTTTTGAATTCATGTCGCTGGAGACGAGTGATCAAATTATTGTAAGGGTTTTTGCCCTGATTTTCTTACCAACTTTAAGTTTTACTTTTCTCAGAAGGAAGATAAAGTAATACCATAATCACTTTTACTTTTCTTGAATGAAAAATATAAAACTTTTTCATATTTGACAAACCTCTTTCTTGGAAGAAAGGTTTTGGAACTCTACAAATAAAAGTCTCATACTATAACACAGTAGCATCTATAATGTAGTCGTTTGTGATTCTTGTTTAGGGAGAATTTTCTCTCTCATTAGTTTTTACGTTTTTGCAATTTTAGTTTTTAATATGTAGGTCGTTTAACCAAATCATATTAATAATATATCTTTAGTATACTTTTATTAGTTAACTGAATTATCACCATCTTGTTTTTGCAAATTATAAGCTTCCGCATGGCACCCTCTCGATTTCGAATCCAACAAGTGGTATCAGAGCCTATAGTTCAAAGATCTAATTCTTTGGTGAAACGAGATTAAAGACATATTCAAAGCTATTTCAAATCAAATTGCAACCCACATGACGATAATGAAGATTTTTTTGTCAAAAATAAAAGTTCAAGAAAATTACATATGGAGAACAAATTTCAAAAGTATTTTCAACAATACTGTTGTCGCATATGTGAAAATAAAGCTCACTGTTAACCTTATAAAGAACTCCAATATTTTTAACCCGAAAAAAGCTCATACATTTTTAACCCAAAAGGGCTCCATTTTTAAGCATGTCAAGCAGTAGTGATATCTGAAGATCGTGTGAAGAAGGAGGATCAAGAATATTTTGTCAGAAAATCAAGCAAAAAATGAGAGATTTGTTAAGATTTTTGCTTTGATTTTTTTACCAAATTTAAATTTTACTTTTCTTGGAAGGAAAATAAAGTAATACCATAATTACTTTTATTTTTTTGAAAGGAAAATATAAAACTTTTTCATATTTGGCAAACCTCTTTCTTGGAAGAAAGGTTTTGGAATTCTATAAATAGAATACCCCTTCTCATGATACCATAACACAGTAGCATCTACAATGTAGTCGTTTGTGATTCTTGTTTAGGGAGAATTTTCTCTCTCATTAGTTTTTATGTTTTTGCACTTTTTGTTTTTAATATGCAGGTCGTTTGATCGAATCATATTAATAATATGTCTTTAGTATATTTTTATTTGTTATTTGAATTATCATCATCTTGTTTTTGCAAATTATAAGCTTCCTCATGTCACCCTCTCAATTTTGAACCCAACAATTATTGCCTAGAGTTTTGTGAGTGGGACGTCAGTGACCCAATTTCAATGGATGAGTTTACAGTAAATTTAGCGATTAAAAGTTATTAAATTCGAACCAATAAAGCAGGAGAAAAAATATAATGACAAAGGAAGTAGTGATCGAAGCAAACTTCGATAAAATAACAAACTAATAGAGATATTACGATAATACAATTAATCTAACCTTTATCTAAAAAAGATTTTCAAAGCCGACCCACATTCATTTAACATCTGTAAATTAAAATAAAACAATAACATAATAAAGATATCAAAACAATACAATTAAACTTAACCTTTACTTAAGAAATTCTTCAAATCCAACAAACATTCATCTACGACTGGTAAACTATAAAAAAAATATAATAGTGATCACAAACCTTCGAATTTGATTCAACTAATTCTTGTCTGAGCAAAAATTATGACCATAAAGAATGATTTTGAATGAAAATAAAGAAGATACATATATACACACGTTCTGACAAAAACAATGAAGAAGTTGAAGGTTAGAAAATCAAGTATCTACCAATCTAGACATGCAATCGGATCAAGTTAGATGAGCATCAATCATATTTTTTCAATAGACAAACCGATTTGTTCTTTAGTTTAACGTACATCTCAATATTTATAAAAGATTTCCTTAATAGAGTCCTAATGCAAAACACATAATGTTTGAATACACGTTGGCATTTAACCCCCCAAAAAAGAATACACGTTAGCTTTATTATCACTTAGCAATGAATTGAACATTGAGAAATCCGTATAAACATCAGTATGGTAAGTTTAGAATCATAAGAGGAAAAAGACTCCTAAAATAATTAAGTAGTCTCATATATTTTAGGAAGTCTAATAGAAAGGAAAATATTAATTAATTCTCCTACCATATATTGTATGAGTTCCGTATGTTTTAGAAAGTCTAGTTAATATAATAAAAAATAATTAAATAATAAACTAAAAAATATAGTGAAAAGACATTTTTATCTAAAGAAGAGTGTTTTAATGAAGGACAAAAAGTTCAAATCACTTTTCTAAGGGTCTTCACACTTTTAATATATTATAGATTATTGATTGTAGATATAGATAGAGATATAGATATAGATGTAGATATAGATATAGATATAGATGTAGATGTAGATATAAATATAGATATAGATATAGATATAGATATAGATACTTTATTATGAAAGCAAATTTAGATAAAAAGTTACGTGGACACAAAAAATTTATTATTATTAATTAGTTTAGGGAATTCAGTTCCGTCACTAATACATTCTTGATAATCTATAATCAGACGGTGAAACTAGCTTGCCATAAAAATTCTACAGATTAATATATGATGATATTATATTGCTGTTAAAGGAGTTGTTGTCATGATAGAACAAACATTCAACAGGTAACATTATTTTTGTTTTGTTTATTTTTATCAACGTTTACCTATTGTGATTGCTAAAGTTTGATTCTTTTTCAATATTTTTAGTAGGACTGTTGAGGATTTCCAAGAGTTTGGTTGGTGATTTGAAATTTATTAGGATTTTTAATTGGGAATATATGTGATCTTTTTTTTCGTAAACGTGATCATTTCACTTATAGTATCCACTTGGTTATACGCATATATTTGCATAAAAAATGTGTCATATCCCCTCCTTATTCATCTTTGTAGTTTTTGACTCAAAAAAAAAAAGAACAATCATATATCTGGAAAATAATTTTTTTTTCCATCTGTACGCATATATCTTTGTTTGCATCTACCTGTGTATTCTTAATATAAAAAAACATCATGCATAATGAATTGCTCAATGCGTCTCAAATTACTTTCATTGTCTAACACGAGGAGAAAATAATCTATCTGGAGTATTATTTTAGCAAAATCAGAGCACAACCATTAAGCATAAGGGAAAATTATTCAGATTAACCATTATTGGACTTTTATTACCACTTAAAATTTAATTTTTAATTAATTATAATTCATAGTCCCTTCTTGCCTATTAATTATTTCTAATTACAATTCATAGCCTTTCTCATGTATTTTTTCTCTATTTCTATATTCTATTATTGTCTTTTTTTTTTTTTTCCTTTTTCAGTTTTGTTTTCTTCAGTTTTTCTTTTCCCTTTTTTGTTGCTTTCTCTTTATTTTTTTTTTCACCCTTTTTTTTTTTTTTTTTTTTTTTTTTTTTGTTTTTTTTCTCCTTCTTTTTCTCACGTTTTTCTCCTTTTTTTTTCTTTTCAATTTCTCTCCTTTTCATTTGTGCAAACTAGCAAATACTAATATAAGTGTGAACTATAAAATACAAATATAAATGCGAACTATAACATACAAATACAAGTGCGAACTATAAAATACAAATTCAAATGCGAACTATAACATATAAATGCAAGTGTAAACTATCATTTGTATTTTTTAATTATTGAAAAGAAACGATTGATTTTCTTTCTACTAATACTTGTTTGTATTTATTGATACTAGTTGTATTTATTTATACAAATAAATACAACTCAAATTTTTATACAAATACAATATATACAAATACATATTGTATTTGTATTTGTAAAATTATTTGTTTCATTTGTTTGTCATTGTATTTGTATCAAGTAATATTTGTTTATTTACAAATATGAATGATAATTTTGATATACAAATACAAAACGGTACATTTGTATCAAAGGATACATTAGATATTTATATATTTTAGAATCACGAAAATACAATTAATGCACTTACTTGTTTGTATATAAATACAAATGATAAATTATACATAGTCACGACTAAATACAGTATGCAATCAACTATAAATATAATTCAATATAATATGCAATCAATTATAAAATACAAATACAAAATAGTTCTTTAAAATACAAGTGTGAATTATATAAAATATAAATGATGGTGCAAACTAACAAATACAAATACAAGTGCGAATTATTAAATACAAATACAAATACGAATTATAAAATATAAATACAAGTGCGAACTTTAAAATACAAATGCAAATACAGTTGTATCAATAAATACAAAAATATAAATGACAGTGTGACTACAAATACGATAAACAATTGTGTTATTTACGTTATCATCCATGACTTGTGCTTGACTAGTCATATTTTTTGAAAATACAAAAAATATAAAATAGAACAAAAATAATAATAAAGAAAATAAGTACAAAAAAGAAAATAAAAAAAATCAAAGAAGAAAAGAAAAGAAGTTAGAGAAATAGAAGTTGAGATTAAAGAGAGAAAAAAACTAAAAAACAAAAAAAGAAAAAGAAAGAAACGAAAAAAATAAAAGGAGAAAAAAATAGACAAACGAAGAAGAAAAAACGGGAAAAAGATAAAAACTAAAAAAATATAAAAAAAGATAATGGTAGTATTACGCAAGAAAATATTCAGTTCAACGAGATAAGCGTGATTGAGATTTTTTTCTTTTCAAAAATATTAAATTCCATTTTTGGCGCGACTAAATAGGGACTGTATTCATATTTTATATGAATACATACTATCTGTAAAACCAATACAGCGGGCATAAATCGAATACAACGGCTATAAATGATAATTATATAAAATGTGGCTATGAAAGGTGAGTTTTATAGCAAAATGCTGCTATTTTTGAAAGATCCCTTAAGCATAATTACGTGTAACGTTTTGATCTTTTTAATATGTACATATGTGTTATTATCCAGTTTTGAATGTAATTTTGAATGATTTACTTACAAATTACAATAGTTGCATTCAATACAAATTAGTCTTCCTGCTATAATTGGAAGTTATTCTTCGCAATCTAATTTTGCAGGTGTTTTTTTACATATTTTTTTGGTTTAATTTTGGGAATTTTATTAATCAAAATTCAAACAAATAAAATGTTTTAACAAGAATAGACCAACCCATCCAAATAAAAGCCCAACTGAAATAAAAGCCTGCTACTACAGCTCCTACCCAGTCCAATTCAAAAAAAAAGAAAGAAAAAATACATATAAGTGATGAGTGATGGATTTGTTATAAATGTATTTACATTATAGTGAATGTCTATCAAGATCTATTAAGATCTACTTTGATCTCTATTAGGATTTGAAGCATCTGTTTTTTTACTCAAACTAGGAGTAAATTTCTCCTATAAATAGAGGGGTTTTGTTCATTGTATTTACGATCTTATGATCTCTCATCCCTCAAGAGAAGAAATAAGAATCACTTTCTCTATTCCCTCTACTCTTCTTCTTGTTCTTTATTGTTTTATAACACGTTATCAGCACGAGTCTCTAATTTATCAAATAAAATTTGGTTTTCTTTCTTACAAAGAACCAAACATCACTGATGCATCGATGCATGATTCTTTTAGTGAAGAAGAAACAATTAATTTCAGTATAATATTTACAACCTCGGGATACCATAGATCCAGAATGAAATACTTCTCATAAGATAAGTATAACTATTATTATAATAGTACTATGTGTTTTAAAGTTTGAATATGTGTGCATACGTTCTCTTCTTAGTATTATAGTATTATAGTTACTGCTTATTTAAGTCGCATTTATTTGACATGGATGATAATTTTCTTGGTGCTTTTATAGACGTATTAGCTGTCGCAGAGTCAATCACTATTTATAATAAAGTGTCAATTGCTTTATATTATTGGTGGCCACCATCTGAGTTTAACTTATAATACAAGGGTACACAAAGTCTCTTATCAATTGAGATTCGTATGGTAAGTTTGAATCTTTGATATGGTAAGAAATTGATTTAGCTGTAAGGCCTGTTTTATTAAAAAATTACATTTGTTCTTAAAATACCGTGATGATAAGATGTTGGATTCAAGTCCCAATATCAATTTATGCCTAAGACGCTTTTATATGGATAAGATGTTGAGTTTGAATCTCAATGCACCATACTGATGATATTATGATGGCTAAGACAAAATAATGGGTATTTGATGAAAAGTCATGAAATCCGATCCATTGAATATGCTCCATTCCATGAAGCGAATGTGGCAGCAATAAATGATAAGTCTGAAATATGACAACTTACTTCATTCTTGATGTGTATGTGGCACAGTGTATAATATGTCTGAAAGGAGACAAGTGATTGAATGCACGAATATAAGCGTAAAGGGACAATATGATTATGATCATCAAAAGTGATGATATTTTCACACGCATATTATGATCATAAGATATGATAGAGAAAAATTTTCTACATCATATGTATGCCTCGATTTGCTTCTGAAGAAGCAAAATCTTGAAAGAGGTTATAAGCTATCATAATTTGATAGGCTTAAGACACGATTATATTCCATTCCCGAGGAATGAGAAGCTTATTAATGCAAACGTGTACTTGATTGTAATGG
>NC_061116.1:62325858-62364989 GCF_002878395.1 Capsicum annuum | reverse complement strand
ACTTCAGAAGCAAAATCTTGAAAGAGGTTATAAGCTATCATAATTTGATAGGCTTAAGACACGATTATATTCCATTCCCGAGGAATGAGAAGCTTATTAATGCAAACGTGTACTTGATTGTAATGGTATCATAACTCACCTCCAAATGAGGCAGAATAACTGAGAAAAGTTATTTTGAAATCTACTTCTAAAGTAGTAAATCTGAAATTTATTCATATAATAGTAAATCTGAAATTTACTAAAGAAAAAGTACATGTCATGGTAAACTTGGAGTTTACTAGAATAAAAGTTCATAAATTGATATGAACGATTGTGATATCTCGAAGATATGCATGTATTGAAGAACTAGAAGATTCTTCAAGAATTGTTTATGTCGTTTGTTCTCATGATAAGTTGGTTGGACCAACTAATATTGGGATTGGATCCCTTCAAATCTAAAAATTATAATATGTGAATAAGGGCCCGTTCATCTATCATGTGATATGTTAAAATATGATCACATATACATTTATTGTCAACCTGCAGTTTGTCATTCATAAAGTTTCTTGCTCAATAAAATTGAGTTAAGCATGAGTTTCAGATTGTGTAATCAAGATAATTCATCTTGATGATGATGATTTAGCATTGAATGTCTTCGATAAATAACTAAACCATTGTTAATGAGAACAAAACTTCATGTATTGGTCTGAAATATGATATATTGCAATAGCACTTATATGCATTAAACCAATAAATTATGATTATTTCTTCCCTCTCAATTGGTTCAAGGTCGGGAACTAATTATTCCATCTAATAATTTTGATGTGCGGTATACGATTAATAAATATACCATAATGCACAAAGATTGATTCCTCTTAGAAGTATAGGATGTATGTTAGTTTTTCTAACATAAGGGGGAGATTATAAGCGCTATGAAATATGTTGGGAATTATCACCTAATCCTCATCTAAAAGATAATTCAAGTCAAATGAGAAAGTATATCATATTAAGCGCAAGTGCTCTTATTTTGTGTTCCTAAAGGACAAAGTCTATACATGCGCGAAGCGTGATAGACTAATCGGTTCCAAATAAAATAGTCCTTGAAAAATAAGGAGCAAATAATCTTAATAAGAAGGCAATGAGCTCTTGAAAAGCCTACGACATAACACTTCATGAAACCTTATAAGAGGTTCATGTACCTGAAAATAATGAAGTGATGAGATCTCAAAATGTTATGTCGCATTGTGAACCGATACTAAATGATATATCATCAATATCTTTGACACAATATTGGTGTAGTATTGTGAAAGATTACGAGGATATTAATTCTACGTTAGTTTAAGCATGCTGACGTAGAAACATTTATCAAGTGACATGAAAGGATGCATCTTGGTAAGTATTAAACTTATTTGATTTGCAATCCAGATATCTGGAGATGTCACTCATGAAATGTTGAATATTATCACTTGACAAAACTTATGTAAAAAACTTTGAAGGATTCAAAATGCTTGAAGCATATAAAAAGTTCTAGGAAACTTATTTATAATCCTTATATTGTATAAGCTTATTGCTTGAACATCATTGGAACTCTTGGAGAGTTTTCAAAGTAATAGATTATTTGCTGAAATACGAAATATATCGAATTAGATTGGTTATGAAGTACCATATCTTAGTGCAATTGACGCAATCATGTACCTTGCAAATACTACAGGGCCTATAGCCTTTTCATTCAATTTGTTAGCAAGGTATATTTCTGCTCCTACTATGAGACATCAAAATGGGATAAAATACACAATCTTTTTTTATTAAAGATTGTAGTCCCGATATTGTTGGTCATGCTGATGTTGGGTACTTATCTGACCCGCATAAAGCTCGATCTCAAATAGGCTATGTATTCATATGTGGTGGTACTGTCATATCTTGGCGATATACAAAGCAGTCTATTGTAGTCACTTCATCAAATCATGCTGAGATAATAGCTATTCATGAAGCAAGCCAAGAATGTGTATGGTTGAGGTCCATGATATATCTCATTTGAGAAAAATGTGGTGTGAAATTTGACAATCTACCCATAATTTTATATAGAGATAATTCAGCATACATAACACATCTTAAGGGAGGATTCATAAATGGAGATAGAACGAAGTACATTTTGCCAAAGATTTTCTACATACATAAGTTACAAATGAATGATGATATTAACGTGCAACAAATTCATTCAATTGACAATTTAACAGATTTATTCATCAAATCTTCTCTAATTGGAACTTTCAAGAAGATGCTGCACAAGATCGAGATGCAAAGGTCAAGGATGTTCTCATCAGGGGGAGTTAATATGCGCTGTACTCTTTTTTCCTTACGAGGTTTTGTCCCACTGGGTTTTCCTTGTAAGGTTTTTAATGAGGCAGCCGAAATGCGTATTATTAGAGATGTGTACTCTTTTTTCTTAACTAGATTTTTTTCCTACTGGGTTTTTTCTAGTAAGGTTTTAGTGAGGCACATTATCTACCAATTAAACATTTAAGGGGGAGTGTTATAAATGTATTTACATTATAGTGAATGTCTATCAAGATCTATTAAGATCTACTTTGATCTCTATTAGGATTTGAAGCATCTGTGTTTTACTCAGACTAGGAGTAAATTTCCCCTATAACTAGAGGGGTTTTGTTCATTATATTTACAATCTTATGATCTCCCATCCCTCAAGAGAAGAAATAAGAATCACTTTTTCTATTCTCTCTACTCTTCTTCTTGTTCTTTATTGTTTTATAACAGGATTAACATTTTAATATTTCTTAATAATATTAATTTGTTTCACTCTTTGATTACCTACATAAGCTTTTGAATATAAAACTGTTCCTTTTGACATTGATTACTATAAACCTTATTTCGTCCGTTTGTACAAACATGCATCTGTACGTTAACTTTCCTATTTACTAAGGCAGCCTTTTATGCCTATTTAAAGTTAAGAGTTAATGGTAGGTTTAAGTTCATATAGTGGACGTGGGTTACATCATGTATTTCCTCATTAAGTAGTGATATTTCATGCTTAGTAATAAATGAATTTGATCACTATTTTTCTTGAAATTCATGTAACTTCCCACTCTTTAATCCTTCATTATTCTACTTTTTGTGTTGTAGCTCTTGTAACTCTTGTAACCTTTGTAACCTCTATTCTATTTATCTTTCTATTTATTCTTCCAATTCATTGCATGGAAGATTTCTTCACCCATAAATAGAGGTGGTCTTTCATGGTTTTGAGATAGAGAAGATAACATAGAGTTCACAAAAGATAGTAAAAATAAGAGTTCATTAGTTAAAGGGAGGTGTTCTTTTTGTGGAGCTTTGAACTCAACTCTTGTCCAGAGTTGTTGAGTTGTTCTTTATGAGAGGGTTGTTGTATCCTGGAGGGGACAAATCAAGAATATTACTGCTGGAACAGTGAAATAATTTGCTGCAATGGGCTTGAATCTTCTTAAAGAGAGCGAGATATCTGCACCTCAGCCAAAGAAGAAGAAGTTAACTTTTGATTTTTCTTCACTTGTAATTTTTCTGTTGTACTATCTTTTGTAATTTCACCAATAATTATAAGGAGAATTCAATGGCAATAACTGAAAAATTCACGAATGTCAAGATGGGAGATCTTAACAAGCCATTCCGGCTTAACGGTACTCATTTCAAGAGGTGGAAGGGTAAAATGCTTTTCTACTTAAGTCTTCTCAATGTTTCTTATGTGTTAACTGATAAGAACCCAAACAAAGTAGATAAATCTTTCATGACCGATGTAGAACTTATTTTTCTTCAAGAGAAAGTTGAAAAATATGATGGTGACTCCTACAAGTGTCGGTATTTTTTACTTAATTGTCTATCTGATAATTTTTATGATTATTATGATAGAACTTACTCTAGTGTAAAAAAAAAATTTGAAAAGTCTTGTAGAGTAAGTATGTCACTGAGGAGGCGGGAGCAAAAAAATATGCGGCTAGCAGATTTTTTTGTTTCCAAATGGTGGACAATAAATCAGTGGTAGACCATGCTCAAGACTTCATAATGATTGCTGGCGAGATCAGGTCCGAGGAAGTCAAAATTGAAGATAACCTTATTGTTTGTGGCATAATTTATAAACTTTCACCTTCATGGAAGAAATTTCAAAAAACTATGCGCCACAAGCAAAAGAAAACTTCTCTTGAGACTTTGATAATGAGAATCTGCATGGAAGAAGAGGCAAGGGGCCAAGATGCACTTTTGCAAACAGAAGAGAATAACATTACACCAAAGGTAAATTTAACTTCTTCAAATAATATTGCTCCTGAAACTAACAAAAATACTACTTTGAAGCATAAGAAGAAAAAATTCAAGAAAAATGATGGTAGACATCCCAAGGACAATAATGACAAAAACAACCAAACAAAAAATTAACATGTACATGAAAAAGGACCGTGCTTTGTATGTGGAAAGAGTGGGCATATTGCTCGATTTTACAAATTTTAAAAAAATGGGTCTAAACCTCAGGCAAACGTTATCGAAAAACCATTTATGGCGGTGATAACAGACATAAACATGGTGGAGAATGTTGATGGATGATGGGATGACTCTGGTATAAATCGTCATGTCTGTTATGACAATGACTGATTTAAAAAATATACTCCTTTTGAGGAGCCAAAGATCATCATGCTTGAAGATTCTCAGACAACTCAAGTGCTTGGAATGAAAGATGTCGAGTTGAAGTTTACGTCTGGAAGGTATTGATTTTAAAGATGTACTTTTTACTCATTCCATGAGAAAAAAATTGATGTCTAGTTTTCTTCTTAATAAAGCAGGCTTCAAACAGATTATTGAATCTGATTAATATGTAATTGTGAAAAATAATATTTTTGTGGGAAAGGGGTATGCTTGTGATGATATGTTCAAGTTAAACGTTAAAATAAATAAAACATCTAGTTCTGTTTATATGATTTCTTCTACTAATTTTTGGCATGCTCATTTGTGTCATATAAATGATCGTTATGTGGAAATCATGAGTACTTTAGGATTAATTCTAGTTATTAAAAAGAATTTTAAAAAATGTGAAGCTTGTAGTAAAGTCAAAATCACAAAAAGGCCTCATTGTCAAGTTGAAAGAAAAATTGATTTATTAGAATTAGTTCATACTGATATTTGTGAACTTGAAGGAATTTTAACTCGTGGAGGAAATAGATATTTTGTCACTTTCATCGATGATTTTTCTAAGTTTACATATGTTTACTTAATGAAAATAAAAGTGATGCTTTTGAGAACTTTAAAACTTTTCTCCATGAAGTTGAAAATCAGTTTGGTAGAAAAATAATATGAATAAAAAGTGATAGAGACCGTGAATATGAGTCACATGAGTTTAATTCTTTTGTTAGATCATTGGATATAATGAATGAAACTACCCCTCCTTATTTTCCTGCATCTAATGGTGTAGCAGAAAGGAAGAATAGAACTTTGGTTGAGTTAACTAGTGCCATGTTAATCTAGTCTTGTGCACCTTTAAGTTTTTAGGGTGAAGCTCTTTTGACTTCTTTTTATGTGTTGAATCGTGTGCCTCATAAAAAAACTAAACTGATACCTTTTGAGTTGTGGAGAGGTCATAAGCCAAATTTGGGATATCTAAGAGTTTGGGTTGCTTAGCCTATGTAAGGTTAATGGATCCTAAAATCTCTAAGTTGGGTAAAAAAGTTATTACTTGTGGTTCTCTTGGTTATGCTTCAAATAGTACAGCCTACAAATTTTTTAATCTTGAAGATAGTGTGATAATGGAATCAAGTAACGCTATTTTTCATGAAAATAAATTTCCTTTTGATTCTAAAAATAGTGGGGGTTAAAGGACTACAGAAAATATTTTGTCTCTACCTAGTTCTTCTACTTCTACTTTGACAAATAAAGAAAATGATGGTTTTGAGTTAAGAAGGAGTAAACGAGCTAGAGTAGAAAAAAATTTGGTCCTGATTATTATGTTTTTAACGTTGGAGATGACCCTATCACTTTAAAAGAAGCTTTATCTTCACATGATGCTATTTTTTGAAAAGAGGCTGTAAATGATGAAATGGAATCACTAATTTCCAATAAAACTTGAAAGTTAGTTGATTTATCACCAGGCTGTAAACAATTGGATGTAAATGGGTCCACTAGCCTAACTTTATATTTATCACCAGGCTGTAAACAATTGGATGTAAATGGGTCTTGCGTAAAAAGTTAAAACCGAACGGTTCTGTTGATAAATACAAAGTTAGGCTAGTGGCTAAAGGTTTAAACAACTAGAAGGCCTAAAATTTTTTGATGCTTTTTCTACTGTAATGAGAATTATATCCATTAGACTTTTGGTTGTTATTGCAGTAATTTTTTATTTACTAATTCATCAAATGGATGCAAAAACTATTTTTTAAACAGAGACCTAAATGAGGAGATTTACATGAAACAACCCGAGTGTCTTGCTGAGGCTGTCCAAGAAAGTAAAGTATGTAAACTTACTAAATCCCTATATGGCTTGAAACAGGTACCAAAGCAATGGCATGAAAAGTTTGATTCGTGCATGATTGATAATGGTTTTAAAAGAAATGAGTGTGATAAGTGCATATATCATAAGTCTTGGAATAATTAACATGTTATTATTTGCTTATATGTTGATGATTTATTGATCTTTGGCTCTAACATGAATGTTATTGGTGAAACTAAAAATATTATTAGAAACCATTTTGATACGAAAGATCTTAGTGAGGCAAATTTTATTCTAGGAATAAAAATTACTAGAACAAATGATGGAATTTTCCTTGACCAGTCACATTATGTTGAGAAAAATATTGAAAAAATATAATTTCCTTGATTGCAAGCATGTTGTAACTCCATTTGATTCTAGTGTTCACTTGTTTCCCGTTGAAAGTGAAAATAATGTTATAAATCAAAAGGAATATGCTAGCATAATTGGAAGTTTGAGATATGTGACTGATTTTACTGGGCCTGATATTGCATATGCAGTAGGAGTACTTAGCAGGTTTACTAGCAAGCCAGGTAATGAATATTGGCATGCTATAATTAGAGTAATGAGATATTTAACTGGAACAAAAAATTATGATTTGTTCTATAAAAATTATCCTGCTGTACCTGAAGGATTTTGTGATACAAATTGGAACACTTTATCAGGTGATTTCTTATCCACTACTGGTTATGTTTTTACTCTGGGTGGTGGTGCTATTTGTTAGAAGTCTAAAAAGCAAACTATAATTGCTAACTCATTCATGAAGGCTGAACTAATTACTTTAACTTCAATGAGGAAGCGAGTTGGTTGAGAGATTTGTTATTTCAAATACCTTATTTTGAAAAATCATTCCTTCTATATTAATTCATTGTGATAGCAACACTGCAATTGGTTAGTTCAAATCACCATTACAACGGTAAATCTAGATCTATAAGGAGAAAACATAGTAATGTGAGATCATATTTGACAAATGGTACCATTAATATTGATTATGTCAAATCTTATGATAATCTTGCAATTCATTGACTAAGGACTTAGCAAGAGAAAAGGTCTGGAGCACATCAAAGGGGATGGGATTAAAGCCTATTGAATCTTAAGTCATGTGTGAGGAAACCCAACCTGGAGACTAGAGATCCTATAACCAGGTTCAATAGAAAAAATGAATCACATGATGACTTGTTGTGAAAAACGCACTATTTTTTATCCCTCCCTATGGTGTGAGTACATTTACCTGTAATGATTGTGAGTTTGAGTTTAAAAAACTCTCAATGAAAATTTGTAGCTCGTATGAGTGGGGTGCTAAATTATAGTAGCACTCTCAATGGATTTCACCTATATGAGTGTGGAGGTAGGCCGCTTCCTATGAGAATTAGGCTCATTCTCAAAAGACACTCATTAAAATTGGGATAGCACAAGGTCGTAATGTACTGGCTATAAAGCTTGTGTCAACACCTTGATTATTATGTGTAAGCAGATACTTTTATTTCCCTCAAGCAGTCATAGTTCAAGTCTGATACCACTATGGCTCAAGAGTAAAAATTACTGTTTTACTAAGTGGAGGTTCAATGCAGAGCACACCTTCATTATGCATAATAGTCTTCCTTTAGCTAGTAGACTCTTTTTTAATACTAAAATGAGTGGGGGATTGATGGATTAACATTTTAATATTTCTTAATAACATTAATTTGCTTCACTCTTTGATTACCTACATAAGCTTCTGAATGTAAAACTGCTCCTTTTGACATTGATTGCTATAAACCTTATTTCGTCCATTTGTACAACACACATCTGTACGTTAACTTTCCTATTTACTAAGGGAGCCTTTATTCCTATTTAAAGTTAAGAGTTAATGGTAGGTTTAAGTTCATATAGTGGACGTGGGTTACATAATGTATTTTCTCATTAAGGAGTGATATTTCATGGTTAGTAATGGATGAATTTGATCACCATTTTTCTTGAAATTCATGTAACTTCCCACTCTTTAATCCTCCATTCTTCTACTTTTTTTGTGTTGTAACTCTTGTAACTCTTGTAACCTCTATTCTATTTATCTTCCTATTTATTCTTCCTATTCATTGCATGGAAGATTCCTTCACTTATAAATAGAGGTGGTCTTACATGGTTTTGAGATACAAAAAATAATATGGAGTTCACAAAAGATAGTAAAAATGAGAGTTTATTAGTTGAAGGGAGGTGTTCTTTTTATAGAGTTTTGAACTCAACTCTTGTCTAGAGTTGTTGAGTTGATCTTGTGAGAAGGTTGTTATATCCTGGAGGGTACAAGTCAAGAAGACTATTGTTGGACCGGTGAAATAATTTGCTGCAGTGGGCTTGAATCTCCTTAAAGAGAGTAAGATATCCGCTCCTCAGCCGAAGAAAAAAAAGATAACTTTTGATTTTTCTTCACCTGTAATTTTTCAGTTGTAATATCTTTTGCAATTTCACCAACAATAAGTAAAGTAGGGTTTCCAAAATATTCTAATCATCTTTATTTCTTGCCTCTGCCTCCAATGCAATGTTTCTCTTTGTCAATTATCATTTCTCCCTTCATCAGCTTTGGGTCATCTGCGTGCCTTGGTCTATCATGCTTGTATATTCTTCCATCTTGCATAAGTATTATCTATCTATTTATTTCCCTTTGCTATTTGTTAACCTCTGTTACTGTATTTCCTTGATATGTTTGCTTATTCTTTTTCCTTTTTAGCTGTGTTCTCTAATGGATGGGACCTTGTCTTGATTTTTGTGATACATTGAGGGCTCTAGTCAACGGAATACTATTACCTCTTCTAAGTAAAATACACTCTACATCTTTTCCTTTGTTAATTCCAAAATCTATTATTTTGCTTACTTTCTGCATTCCTGATCTACAGATATAGTTGGTATGGAGATACTGGGATGCTCGGAACCATGAATATTTTGAAAGTAATATGTTGTGCAGTTTTTTAAAACTCAATAGTACCATCAGAACCTTCTCTTTTGTTGAGAGTCCTTTTTGTTAGCTGATGTAGATTAGGCTAACTAGTTGCTTCACCTTTTTTTGATGCCTTATTGATGTGCACATATAATGCTTGTGAAAACTTAGCTTTAGCCTTCTTAGCCCCCTCACCCTTTTGATGGTGACAATCTCAGATAAGCGAATTGTAATTTATCACTATTGACAATTCTCTTTCTTGTTGCATGTAACTGCTGAAATGTTGTGAATATGAAGTCCCCATCATCAAGTGCCCAATTAGTAAAAAAATTAGCTAACTGATTTCCTTCCCTTAGAATGTATTAAAACTGGACTTGCTTTCTTGACATTAACTGCCATATTTGTTGTACACAACCTTCTATGCTCCATGGACAATCCCATTCCTTATTTAAATTTTTTTGCATTGACAACAAATCTATTTGAATGACCACCTTATCATGTTTAGTATGACTACAATGCTTTGCTGCCTATAGAATAACAATTGCTTCAGCCATCATATTATTTGTATCTTCTATTATAGCTTTTTCTGCATATATGACATCACCTTGCACATCTCGTAGACAGAAAGAATATGAACTATTTCCTGGATTCCCTTTTGAAGCTCTATCAGTATTATACTTCACCCATCCCTCCATAGGAAATTCCCATAGCACAACAGTAACTCTTATTGTAGGTTTTAAAAGTATAAAATCACTTAGAATTCCTGTCTAATTAGAGGAAAACTCCAACTTTCGTTTCCTTACCTCTATTAACATCCTCTATTCCTTGTAATATTAAATATCATCCTTTGAGTAGTCACATATTTCCCTTCATGCTTCTTGCTATTCTTCGTTTTCCATAATTCTCAAATAATGATACCTGGTAAGATTTTAAAGTACACTTTCTCCCTCTGCTTCACTTATGCTTCCACCATTTAAGAATTATTTCCCTTAGACTTAGACCCTGAATATTTATACCTGTAAAATTAGCAAAATAGGACCAGGTCCTGTTAGCAATATTAGATCTCAGGAACACATGAGACACAGTCTCTTGTGCTGGATTGGTACAACACCAACACCTTGATGGACCTTAAACTCCCGACCTCCTGACATTATCATCCACTGGAACCTTTCCTTTACATATTCTCCGTATGAAAAAGGAGATTTTAGAAGGAAACTCTTTCTGCCATATATCCTTGTAAGTATCATTAGACCTCTCTCTTTGTCTAATATACTGCCAAGCTGATTTCACTGTAAAAAGGCATTTTAATTCAATACACCATATAGATTTATCCCCTTCTAGTGTCTACTCAAATGGCTTTATTTTGTATAAAATGTGAGAAATAATATTCTCTGGGAACAATGTCTTTATCAACTCTTTATTCTATTCTCCATTTAAAACCAGATCTTTCATATGCTGATATCTCACATCCAAATCCACACTTTCCTATATTATTGTATACATATCCCCTAAGCCTATCTAGTTATCGGACCAGAAATAAGAATTCTCTCTTCTAATTTGCCAAACAATATTATGCTCAATAAAATCTCTTGCAAGCAGCATTTTCTTCCAAACCCGAGAACCTCCTCCATCAGTTTTCCAAATAACCTCCTTATGATAATCTTTTTTACAATACTTATTATATATGTATTTACTCCAAATAGATTTTGTAGTTCTAAATTCCACCATGTATTTGCTGATTAAAGATATGGACATCTCTAGGTTGACTGTTCATATGCAGCAGGTAGAGAATGAGAAGAGAAAACAGGCAGAGTTCAGAGATAGGCAGGGAAAGAGGAGTAGGTTTTCTGATCAGGGAGGTGCTCAGTCTTAAGGTAGTAGAGATAGTGATAAGTGGCAGAAAAAGAAGTGGGGGAGTTTGGGATCCTTCTCTACTTCTAGTGCTCTTTACCAGTCGGGCGATAGGCATCATCATGGTGGTGACAATGCAGGGTGCCTAATCTCAGGCAAATGGAGGTCAGTTAGTTTCTTTATGTCCTTCTTGTCAGTTCTGTGGTCATATTCATTAGGGTAAGTGCATTGAAGAACAGGACAAATGCTTCAAGTATGGCCAGACAGGCTATTAGCTTAGGGATTGTTCGGTCAATAAGGTTTCTACGGGGGCAAATAAGATTCCCATGGCTTCATCTTCTGCTCCTGCACCTGGTGGTGTTGCATCTGCTTCTCTTACTGCTCATAGTTCTAGTATTGGCCAGAATAAGTTGTATGCTTTACATCCCGACAGAAATTTAAGGCATCACCTAATGTCGTTAATGGTGTGTTATAACTTTTCTCTCATAACATATATTGTTTGCTTGATTTGTTATCCACTCTCTCCTATGTGACTCCTTATATGGTTATGTCTTTTGGTTTTGATTTAGAAGTTATTTTGGATCCTTTGTCTGTCTCTATCTTAGTAGGTGACTCAGTTATTGCTAAGAGAGTCTATGAGGGGGTTGGTATCTATTGGTGGCAAGCAAACCTCGATGGATATGTTTGAGTTGGATATGGTGGATTTTGATGTTTTTCTGGGGATGGACTGGTTACACTCTTATTACACACCTTTAGATTGTCGAATCTGTAGGGTTAGCTTTAGGTTCCCTGGTGAGCCGATTATAGTGTTGGAGGGTTTTTCTCTAGCTCTTAGGGGGAGGTTTATTTGTTATCTTAGAGCTCGGAGATTAATATCCAAAGGTTGTCTTTATCACATGGTTTGGGTTAAAGATTCTAACTCAGAAGGTCTTTTTTTTTCAGTCAGTTCCAGTAGTTAATGAGTTTCTAGAGGTCTTTCTGAATGATTTTTCTAGTGTTCCTCCAGATACGAAAATAGAGTTTGGTATTGATCTAATTTTGAAAACTCGTCCAATTTTATTCTTCCGTATAAAATGGCTCCAATTGAGTTAAGGGACCTCAAGGATCAACTTAAGGATCTTTTAGATAAGGGGTTTATTCGTCCTAGTGTATCTCCTTAGGGTGCACCATTGTTGTTTGTGTGCAAGAAGGATGGTTTCCTTTGGATGTACATTAACTATAGATAGTTAAACAAGGTGACAGTCAAGAACAAATATCCTGTTTTAAGGATAGATGATCAGTTTGACCAGTTGCAAGGTGCCATGTTCTTTTCTAAGATAGATCTTCGATCTGGTTACCATTAGCTAAATATTAGGGAGGTGGATATCCCTAAGATGGCTTTTCATACTCTCTATGGGCACTTTGAGTTTTTGGTAATGTCATTTGGGTTAACTAATACTCTGGCGGCTTTTATGGATCTGATAAACATAGTTTTCCATTAATATTTGGATCTCTTCATTATTGTGTTCACCTCCGTGTGGTGTTGCAGACCTTAAAAGAATAACATTTGTATGCCAAGTTCTCCAAATATGAGTTTTAGTTGAATGTTGTAAGTTTTGTGGGTTATATTATTTCTAGTGAAGGGATCATGGTGGATCTATAGAAGGTTGTTATGGTGAAGAGGTTGCCTAGACCCACGATTCCATCTGACATTCGGAGCTTCTTGGGTTTAGCCAGGTATTATAGGCGGTTTATGGAAAGCTTTTCATTGATAACTGCTCCTCTGACTAAGTTAACTCAGAAGAAGGTTAAGTTTTCTTGGTCAGATACTTGTGAAGGGAGTTTTGAGAAGTTGAAGGATAAGTTAACTTTGGCTCTAATTCTGACTTTGTTGGAAGGCAAAGATGGTTTTGTGGTTTATTGTGATGCATCT
This sequence comes from Capsicum annuum, assembly GCF_002878395.1. Lineage (NCBI taxonomy): Eukaryota > Viridiplantae > Streptophyta > Magnoliopsida > Solanales > Solanaceae > Capsicum > Capsicum annuum. The sequence goes on along the minus strand of NC_061116.1, from coordinate 62,351,840 downwards.
CGGGTAGGTCTTGGCTGTGTGTTGATGCAACATGGGAAATTGATTGCCTATGCTTCCAGGCAGTTAAAGGTACATAAGAGAAATTATCCTACTTATGATTTGGAGCTATTGGCGATTGTTTTTGCTTTGAAAATATAGCGGCATTATTTGTATGGTGTTCACATGGAAATTTTTCTGATCAAAAGAGTCTATAGTATGTGTTCACCTAGAAAGAGCTTAATCTCAGGCAGAGGAGATGGCTTGAGCTTCTCAAGGATTATGATATGAGTCTTCACTATCACCCAGGTAAGGCTAATGTGGTTACTGATGCTCTTAGCAGGTTATCCATATGGATTTTGGCTCATGTAGATAAAGGAAAGTGGGAATTAGTGAAGGATATTCACTGCTTGGCAAATCTTGAAGTTCGCCTTTTAGACTCCAAGGATGGTGGTGTGATGGTGCAAGAAGTGGATCAATCATTTCTTGGTGCAGAGATTAAGGAAAAGCAAGTTAAGAAAAAGCAAGTACTAGATTCTATCTTGATGAAAATCAAGAGTGACATTGGTGGTTAAAGGGTAGCAGTGTTTGAGATCGGCGGTGATGGTATTTTATGGTGCCAAGGGAGGTTATGTGTTCCTGATGTCGATGGTTTGTGAAAAAAGATTTTGGCTGAGGTGCATGAGTCATGCTATGTTGTTTATCCCATCTTAACTTAGATGTATCATGATCTCAAGGAGATCTATTGATGGAATGGCACGAAGAGAGATATGGCTGATTTCGTGGCCAAGTGCATGGTGTGTCAACAGGTTAAGGTTGAGCACATGAGGCCAGGAGGGTTGTCTAAAGAAATTGATTTGATCGAATGGAAGTGGGAAGTGATCAATATAGACTTCATTATCGTTCTTCTTTGATCTCAGAGTTAATATGATTCGATTTAAGTCATCATGGATAGGATTACTAAGTCTTCTTACTTTTTGCCAATGTGGACTATCTTTTTGATGGAGGATTATGTGAAGTTGTATCTTTAGGATATTGTGAAGCTTCATGGGGTGCCTGTTTCAATTATTTCTAATTGTGGCATGCAGTTTATGTCTCACTTTTGGCGTTCTTTTCAAAGAGGGTTGGGGACCAAGGTGAGTCCGAGTACTACTTTTCATCTACCAATGGATGGGTAGGTGGAGAGAACTATTCAGACATTAGAGGAGTGTGATTGATCATGGTGGAAATTGGGTTGAGCATCTATCTTTGGTAGCGTTTGCTTATAATAATAGCTATCATTGTAGTATTGGTATGGTTCCTTTGAGGTATTATGTGGTAGGAGGTGCAGATCTCCTATTGGTTAGTTCGAGCTTGGTGAGGCAGACATGTTTGGTCCCAAATTGGTTTACCAGGCTATGAAGAAGGTAAAGGTTATTCGGGATAGACTTAAGGCTGCCTAAAGTCGCCAAAAGTCCCATGAGAATGTTAGGCATAGAGACTTGGAGTTTGAGGTTGGCGATAAGTTTTTCCTCAAGGTATCTCCCATGAAGGGAGTAGTATGGTTTGGAAAGAAGGAGAATCCCAGTCCTCGGTATGTAGGTCCTTACGAGATTTTGCAGAGAGTGGGTAATATTTCTTATGAGCTGGAGTTGCCTTCTAGCTTGAGATTGGTTCATCCGATCTTTCATGTTTCCATGTTAAGGAAGTGCATTGGTGATCCTTCTTCGGTTGTTCCTTTGGAAGGATTGGGTATCATTGATTCTTTGTCTTATGAAGTTTTGGTTGAGATCTTGGATAGGTAGGTTCATCGATTGTGGACCAAAGATGTGGCTTCGGTCAAGGTTCTTTGGCCAAACCATAAGGTGGAAAAAGCTACAAGGGAAGCGAAAGAGGACATAAAGTTTTATTTTCTACTCCTAGGATTCGTGCGGAAGGTATGTGTCTTCAACATATCTCTATTTTCTGAGTTTATTAAAGAAAAGATTAATATCTTTGCCTCTTTGTTTTCAAACTTTGTAAAAGATTGGGAATATATTTGATAACATAATGCAAAGGATTCATGCATATGGTTACCCCTACCTTGTCTGTTATTCGGGGATGAATGTTCTTAGTGGGGGAGACCGAAACACCCTAGTATCTGGACCTTAGAAAATTTCTTGGAATTCTGATCTCTGAACCCAATAGACTCATGGGTATGAGCCGTATGTTGTGGTACGGATGGTATGGTCCAGTCGTATGCTGACCACTGTTGGTTGGTGGGATGAATTTTGGTTACTGGAATAGATACGACTTAGGGGTACAAGTTGTATTGGTGGTTATGGATCATTTGGTTTCTTAACTTAATCTTAGACTTGGTTACTTAGGTTGGATTTGATTATGATTGGCTCACCATGAGCCATAATCTATTGTACAAATTGTACCTTAGACTCGTATGGTAGCTAGTGTTCAATCCTCAAGGTATTTTATTCTGCCAAGGATACGGGTCATGGATACGGATTGTATGTTGTAGTTATTACTTGGTTGGATGAGTCGTATACTGGACAGTGTTTGGTCCAAGGGTGGAGGTTCAAGATACGAGTGGTGGATGCCGATCATATTGGGAAGGTACAACTCGTGAGGGTCAGTCGTGTCCCTATGATGGTATTTCGGTGCAACTTAAGGGGGGTATTCTAGATATTTCCCCGCCTATCCTAATAGGGTCCCATGACTTCTAACCTACTTAGGAGGTTATTTACCCTATTATTCCATTCATTAACACTTAGAAACTTTTCTAAACACTCCATAATTCTCCCAAGACCTTTTGGGCAAGGGGAGTTAGGGTTTCAACTAAATGATCAATTTAGTGCTTGCCTTAGTTATTTCTTTCCGTCATCATCTTGGTTTAATACATGTTCTCTTGCCTCAATGTTAATTCTAACTAAAGGCATGATTTTATAAATGTTTTCATGATTTCATTGATTGTATGATTTTGGTTTTCAAATATGATTTGGGGGTTTTGATAGTAAATGGTTGGTTATGGTTTCCTATGGTTTTAATTATGCTTTTATATACATTAATGGTGGTTTTGGATAATTGGAATGCATGGGAATAGTTTAATAGTAATTGGAATTGGTTTTGGTCATATCATTCCCCCAATGTGTTTGACAAAATGCTTATAAAGATATGTTCATTGCATTGACTATTTTAATAGAACTCTTGTATGTTTTAAATCTTGGTAAAGGAATTATGCATGGTTTAAATGGATTGGAATGGTAAATGGATAATAGTTATGCTTGTGTGGAACATGGAAGTCTCCCAAGTGGTTTAATATGGGAAATGGAAGGACACTTGAAAGTCCCCTTAAACCTATAAATAGTTGGCTATGGATGATACTTGCAAGTAAGGATTGGTATGATGATACCAATATCAATGGCCTTATAAATGGATAATGGTTTGGTTATTTAGAAATTGGTTTTAATTGGGCAATAATGGCGGGATGTGTAGTAAAGCCGTGGAAGGTAGAGGTCCTGGGGGGATCAAAACTAGAAACTCATATTTGCTGATATGAGGTTGGTCTTGGTGACCGTGTGAATGATGTCACACAAATATTTGGGAGATGTACTAGTCATCCCATGGGATACTTCCCTGGTCGTACGGCTACACGCACTGAGGCCTTTTCAGCAGGGGAAGATATATCCATATAGCCCGTGGGCAGTTTAGGACGGTAGAGCAACACAACCCATGTAAAGGTTTAAAAGGCATGCTAAACCCGATCCTTTTTTCCCGACATGGTTTTATATATGTATAGTTATGTGCATATGGATGGTTTTACTTAGTTTTATAAATGGCATTATTTTATCCTTAACCTGAGATTATGCTAGCGGTCACTCGCTAACCCCATCTACTGGCGGTTGTATACCCACTCTATGCAGGAACTGGTCATTTTACTCCTATATAGTGATTGACTCGGGGACAACATTTTGATTGAAGTGGTGAGCTTCCATCATTTCAGAAGGTATCATTTTATGTTATGGATATTTCTAGACATTTTAACTATATTTTGGACATTGGTTTTGGCTATGGTTGGGGGCATGTCCTAATCGGATTTTATTACTCTTTTGGTTAGAGGCTTTGTGGTACTTCTATAGGTTGGAATAGGCGGGATCGGTATTGGTGTCAGCCTTGGCATTGGAATAAGCTGAAGGGCTAACATCATTGGACGATAATGTTGGTTGTTTCATCCTATTTTATTTTGGGATTAATGATATTATGTTTGGGAATATCCTTGGTTATGGCCTGGTTTATGAACCTTGTTTGGTATGGTTGGATTATTGGTACAGGATGGTTGAACTCGGTTGGGTTGGTCATGGTTGTGATCTATTCCCAAAGTCTTTATGTGAGCTGTTACACTATCTTGTTACATGCTCGGAATCCAGCCAACTCAGGGCAGGTGGCTGGAGGTTGGGTTGGGTAACGGGGGTGGTCTCCGATCCTGGACGGACTTAGGACACCTATTAAGATAAGGCCCCAAGGTGGGTCATGTCAAGAAGAGAGCAGTAGATACATCCTGTAGAATTCTAAAGCCCAACCCTCTTCATCTTCTGGTAAACATAAGTTCTTCTATTTTATCCAGTGCCTTCCTCTTCCCCCTATTGTACTACTTCAAAAGAATTGAGCAAATATTCTGTGTATTGTGTTCAAAATATTCATAGAAGGATTCATAACAGAAAGACAATGAATGTGAATACTTTGCAACATATGCTTTATCAAAATGGCTCTACCCCAAAAAGATAGTAACTTGCCTTTCTAACTTCCAATTTCCTGCTTATTCTATTCATTATAGTCTGATAATAATCCTTCTTCTTCCTCATATAAAATATTGGGCGTCCTAAGTAGTTAAAGGCAAAATCATATCTCAATATCCCTGTAACTACCTCTGCTATTACTACTGTACCATTAGACATTCCCTTATGCATATATAAAGCACTTTTATCTTTATTTATCTTCTATCCAGAAACCCTCTCATATTTGTCCAATATATTTGTTACCATCTACAGAGTCCCTACCTTAGCCTTGCAAAATATAATCATGTCCTCTGCAAAGGCTAGTTGATTAATTTTAGGACTTTCCCTTGGGATTATAAATAATTTGAAGTTCTTCTGGAGTAACAAGGACTTCAAACTTCTAAATAACACTTCAGTTGCTAAATTAAACAAAGTAGGAGATAATGGATCCCCCTGCTTCAATCCTCTTGAGGATTTAAAAAATCCTTTAGGTTGACCATTCAACAAAATTGAATACCAATTATTTGCAAGTAACCTGAACACCATGTCAATAATTTCTTCACAAAATGCTATCCTTCTTAAGACTTTTGTAAGAAATAACCACTTTACCCTATCATAGGCTTTTATCATATCCAACTTCATAACCATATTTGGAGGTTTTTCTCCTTTTCTTATTTCTAATACTATCTCTTGTGCCACCAATATGCTTTCAGCAATACTTCTTTCTTGAACCAAACCAACTTGTTCTTCAGATATTATATCATGCAGAACACCCTTAATTCTTTCATGAATTAATCCAGAAAAGATTTTATTCACAAAATTACTAAGAGATATAGGTCTCATGTCATAAAATGTATTCACTGTAAAAAATCTCTTATCATAAGATGAAGATCTTTACCAATAATATCCCATACATTTTAGTAGAATGCTCCAGTCATGACATCAGGCCCCCAACACTGTCTTTATTCAATCCTATCACTGTAGCTTTAACTTGCTCCAAACTTGGAAGTTTCTTCAATTCTTCATTCAGTTTTTCTGATACTATTGAAGGAAATACCTCCAACATTGAGAAATCTATTTCATCTTCCTGTTTTGCAAATTGTTTATGAAAGAATTCTTTCGCAGCTTCTGCAATCTCAGCTTGATCTTTCATCCAAATGCCTTCTTTATTCTGTATCCTTCTAATCTTTAATCTAGACCTTCTGCCTCTCACTATTATGTGAAAGAATTTGGTATTTCTTTCTCCATCTTTGAACCACTCAAATCATGCTTTCTGTCTCCAGAAATCTTCTTCCCTTCTTAGTTATATACTTAATTCTGCCTGTGCCTTTAATAAGTTGGCTCTATTATTTCCTGAAGGATCTTACTCAAACTGTTTCTCCCTAACTTTTATGACCTCCGGCAGTGTAACTATCTCCTAAAAGATATTTCCAAATTTCTATTTACTCCAAATGGTTAAAGTATCTTTTGTCTTTATTTAATTTTTGATGAAAGATAATAAAAGGATTGCTCTCTATTTTAGTCTACCAATTTTTCCTTATCAACTCCATACATGATTCCTCTTTCAACCAAAAATTCAAAGATCTAAAAGAATTAACATTTTTCTCACTTATACTACTGAAATAAAGTAGTAAAGGAGCATGATCAGAACCACTTCTCACCAAGTGTTCTAGTTCCAATACTTGAAATACATCAAACACCCTGTCATTGCACATTACCCCATCTAACCATTCAAAAATGCACTCTTTATCTGTTCTCCCATTCCACCAAGTATATTTACTACCCTTATATAAACATTCTTCTAGATTGCATATGCTTATACAATGATTAAAATATGTTGTCTCATCTACTGTAATAGGTAATCCTCATAGATTTTCGTCTTTATTTTTGATAACATTGAAGTCACCCCCTACTAACCATCTCTCTTGAATTCAATCATCTAACTCCCCCAGAGATTCCCATAATAGTATTCTTTTATTTTGACTTTACTTTGCATATATCAATCTAACTAATCCTGATATTCCAACATTCTGATTATCCAATTTTAATGTAAATTGTTGTTCCTCATTTTTTATCGCACAATACTCCACTATTGAATCCATAAATGCCCATATCTTTCCTGAAATATTTGTTGTTGCACACTGCAGTCCTAGTCTTCTTTTGTATTTATCAATATTGTAGCTTTCCAGAATTAGTTGCATGAGGCCTATGAAACAAAACTGATGTCTTTTATGTAATGTAATCAGCTTTGTGAATGCTTTATGTGTATTCACAGACTTGATATTCCTTATCAAGGTATTTGTTTTGATTTTGATTTTGTTGTATGACTCCTTGTCTGCATTGTACTTCCACCTGAATTTTTGCCTTTCCTCTTCTGTTTGCCATGCTTTTTACTCAACATTTGTATTTTCCTTGGAAACAAATTACCTTTTCTATATTATCCTCCAAATCTTCATCATCCATGCGTACCTTCTTCATATTAGTAAGTTACAGTTGCTTCCCTGCATCTATTTCTAAATTCCTTCTAGCACTATGACTTCCTTGTTTGTATTTTCCTGCTCCACCACCATCAACTCACTTGCTATGTTCTGATTCTGGGCTGCCTCTTGCTGATCATGTGTACATTCACTATCTTTTTTATGTTCTTCTCCCTGCTGTTGCTTTTTACCTATCTTTCCCCTATTATTATCATAACTAGCCTTATCAACTAAAATTCGTTCCTTACTCATATCCCCTTAGCTTTGATCTATTTCTTTTGTTGGTTGTGTATCTGCAACTGGATTTTCTATATCTGACTTGCCAAAACTCTTGTTCACCTAATCTTTTGTACTTTCCTTGCTCCGATCCATCTTTTATTCTTTATCTTTGATCTCTTCCTCTGCATTTAAGGCATCAAAAGTATTGGAAGTAGTAATTTATTCTTGATTTTCTTTTTCCACTTCTCCTACAATATGACCATACCTGTCTCTCCTGTATTTGCTTCTCCTTTGTAATCATTGCTGCTTGTTTATGTTTTCTATATTTACCCCATTATCATCCTTATGCCTTCTATCCTGTCTATGTCTTCTTTCATTAGTTTTCTCTTTTTTTTCTTCCTGCACCTTATCATGTAACTCCGAATGAATATTCCAGCAGCTTTCATCATCATGACCTTGTAAACAACAATCTTTACAATACTTAGGCATATAGTCATATTGTATACTAATCCATTTTGACTTTATTTCCCCCGTAACTTCATTCTCTTCATTGATTTTCACCCTCTGAGATAATTTAGCAATTAGTCCCACTTTAACTTTTACCATTGCACAACTAGGCCTTGTTTGATTCCTTGTAGCCATATCTACAGTTAAGGGTTTTCCTACTGCTGAAGCTATCGAGAGGATTGCTTTCTTTGCAAAAAAAATTAGTGCGAGATCAGGCATTGAAATCCATACCACTCTTATAGCAGTTTCAATATCAGGCTCAAACCATGGACCCCATTTTAGTGTTCTCATCTACCAATACATGTCTTTTGCCTTAATATAAAAGGCTGACGTTGATAGCAACTGCACATAATCCTCCAATCCATTCAATCTAATCAAACTATGTCTAGCATCCAACACTCCAATTGTACATTCTCCCTTCAGTCCACACTGTATTGGAATGGATTTTCTCAAATTTTGTATATCTGGTTTTTCATAAGAAAACATGCCAATAATGGCGTATTGCAAATTCTCTTGTAAAATCAAAATTTTCAGCTCTGACAATTTCCACGTAATACTAGGTTCTCCATGAAACATTACAATTGATTTTGGAGGAACCCTAATATTATCATGCACGTACACTTTAGGATTAAATAAATCAACATATTTTGACTCTTTACCATTAACATTCTTTAATCCTTATCCTTCTGTATCACTAATTCCTCTGGTGGGTCCTTCCCACCAGATGTAATAGCCATGATGGACCAAAAATTAAAGTAGGTTTAGAGATTTTTGCATGCGACAACTAGGTTTTATGAAGATATCTTATTATACCCCAGCCAAATTAGGTGTTTTTTTACATATTTTTCTTGGTCGTGAATATGGTTGTGTTATGTACTAATTTAGAAAAGAGGGAATTGTAGTCATTGCATAAGTTGATTAGGTAGTTAATATTTGTTAAAAGGTTGTTAGGATTCGGTTAGGAGCTATAGCTGGCAGCTCATTGGGTATTAGCCTATACTACCAAAATTATAAGGTAAATAAGGCAATTCAATTTAGATATTCAAGATACTTCTCTCTCAATTAATTCTCTCTCTTAATCTCTCTATTTTACTGTTCAACATCCATTCTCTCATTGGTTTCTTAGGTGATAGAATTGTGATTGTCAATTAGCATGTTACATTGGTATCAAAGAAGTAAGCTCCTCTAAAAAAAATCAAGTTGGAGACAATGATGGCGAACACCAGAAATGGTGAACTCCGATGAGAAGTGGATTGAGTTACAAGAGCAAATTTATCTGTAATGAGATGCACTCAAAGAAATTTGACAATTGTTGATTATAATGGTCACAAATCAGACACCACAAAGTGCGGATGGACTAGTGGAGAATAGATCGGTAGGTAGTGGATTCAATTTTGACCAAAGCAATCAAGGAATCCTAAGAAACCCTAATTGGCAAGGGGATCAAATTCAAATGGTGGAATTTCCTAAATTCAATGGTGAAGACATCAAGGGATAGGTGTACAAAATAGAATAGTATTTTGAGTACATGACGACCCCAGAAAGGAAGAAGGTGCAGACGACTATGTTTTATATGGAATGAAAGGCTTTACAATGGCATCAAGCATACATGAAGGCCAGGTTAGGGAAATACCGAGTTAAAATGAGTACATAAGGTCAATTTACTTGAGATTTAGGGATATAAAATATGCTGATCCATTGGGAGAGTTGATAGCTCTTAAATAGATAGGTAGTGTTTGGGATTTCTTAGATAAATTTGATGAGCTCTTAAATCAGGTAGAGCTGACAGAAGAACAATCCATTAGTATCTTTTTTAGCTAATCTAAGTCCAAAAGTAGAGGTGCAGGTAAGGATGTTAGGCCCTCAAACATTGATAAAAGCATACAATCAAGCAAAATTGGTCGAGCAATCTCTAAAAATGCAGCATGGTCATACACAGGCACTGGTGAGGAGTTCATGGGCTATATTACCAAATACCAACAATTCTTAGAGTAATCAGTCATAAGTGGTGAATCTTAAGAACCCCAAAGCTGGAACTAAGCCAACTATTATAGGGTCAAGAAGGCTATCCCCAAACAAAATGGATGAAAAGAGATCTTAGGGAATTTGTTATTGGTGTGATGAAAAGTATACGCTAACCCTCAAATATAGTAGGAGAAAGTAGTAGTTCATATTGAAGGTTGATGAAGAGGATGAATAAGCAGTGTAGGAAGATGCTATTGAGGGGGAAGAACAAAATGAAGATAATTCATCATTTAAGGCTCAAGTATCTGTACATGCATTGAATGGAACTAGTGATAATAGAACCATGAGAATAAAGGGTTATATAAAAGGAAAAATGGTCCATGTCCTTATGGATTCAGGGTGTATATATAACTTCATGGACTTGGAAATAACTTAGAGGTTGGGGTGTAAGTTGCACACCATTTCACCATTTTAAGTTGCACACCACAACTCTCTTTTAAGCAAGGAACTACATTGGAAAATGCAAGGAGTTAATTTCGAGCAGTTATATTGGTACTTCTATTGGGGGGGGGGGCTGATGTTGTATTGGGAGTACAATGGATTTTAACTTTGGGAGATATAAAATAGAATATTAGCCAACTGAAGATGAAGTTTCAAATGGGGAGCAAGAAGGTTTCACTCAGAGGGAGTCCCCTTGGTAGTTTAAAAATGGTGGCAGATGTCAAGATGCAGAAAATTTTGGGGAAAACACACCAACTCAATATGATGTCAGTAGCTTTCATCCAAGCTCCTGTAGAAGAAAAGATGGGAAATCAGAAGACTAAAATTTCTGCCTGCAGGTCATATTGGACTAGCTTAGTTTCTTTTTTGGAATACTAAAATAAATGCCCCTATAGGCAACATGAGCACCATATAGTTCTAAAAAAGGGGTTTGTCCTCTAAATGTTAGACCTTATCGATATGCAGTTGTTCAAGAAGATGAAATTAATAAGATGATTATAGAAATGATGCGAACAAGAGTGATCAGGCCAAGTATAAGTCTATTTTCTTCTCTAATTGTTATGGTTAGAAAGAAGGATGGGACATGAAGGCTAAGTATTGATTATAGGAAGATTAATAATTGCACAGTAAAGGACAAATTCTCTATACCTGTCATAGAAGAGTTGTTAGATGAATTGGGGGATCCAAATATTACTCTAAGTTGGACTTAAGGTTGGGATACCACCAAATTAGAATGAATGAGCAAGATATTGGAAAGACTTCTTTTAGATCACACAATGGCCATTATGAATTTGGATTCATGTCATTTGGGTTTACTAATGTACCCTCCACTTTTCAATGTCTCATGAATTCTATATTATGACCCTACCTGAGGAAATTTATTTGGTATTCTTTGATGATATTTTGATATATAGTTCTTCTTGGGATGATCACTTGACACACTTAACCCTGACTTTTGAGGTTTTGAAGACACATTATTTGTTTGTTAAGTTGAGCAAGTGCTCTTTTAGAAAAACTAAAGTGGATTATCTAGGTCATGTCATCACCCAACAAGGAGTTCGTGTTGATTTTGATAAAATTAAGGTGATGTTAGAGTGGCCTATTCCTAAAACTATTAAAGAGCTTAGAGGTTTTATTAGGCTGACTAGTTATTATAGAAGTTTCGTGCAGGGCTATGGAGTGATAGATAAGCCCCTTACTGACTTACTGAAGAAAAATAAATTTGAGTGGACTAACATGGAAACTAAGACTTTTGAACAACTTAAAACAATTATGGGAACCACCCCTGTACTAGCCTTGGCCGACTTTGCTTAGGAGTTTGTATTGGAAACTGATGGATGTAGACATGGAATAGGGGTTGTATTGATGCAGGATGGACATCCCCTAGCTTACATGAATAAATATCTCATCCCCAAACACTTAGTTCTTTCAGTTTATGAGAAATAAATGCTTGCAATTGTGAAAGCAATAGACAAGTGGAGATCCTACTTGATTAGGCACTTCTTCATCAAAACTGATCATCAACCATTAAAATACTAATTGGAACAAAGAATCTCTACTCCTAGACAATAAAAATGGGATGCTAAATTCTTGGGGTATGATGCTACAATAGTTTGCAAGAAGGGAAAAGACAACCTAGCAGCTGATGTACTGTCTAGGTGCCTTACACAACAAGAGGTAGAACTATGAACCTTGACAACTATCACCTATGATTTTTTAGAGAAGATTCGAGCCTCTTACACTGAAGATGACCACTGGCAATAATTGATCACTCAACTAACTTTTGACCCTTTATCTAATTCGATATTTATGTTGCATGAAGGTGTCTTATACAGGAAGGGAAAGATTATAGTAGGTAATGATAGAAACTTGAGGCAAGATATTCTACATCATATGCATAATAGTGTCATAAGAGGGCACTTAGGTGTCTCTGCTATACTCTATAGAGTGAGTCAGTGGTATTATAAGAAAAAGTTGAAGAAAGACATTTATGAGTGTGTACGAAAGTGTGAGATATGTTAAAGATGCAAAGGAGAAAATGTCAAAGTTCCTGGCTTGCTATAGCCCCTGCCAGTACCGAAAAAAGTTTGGCAAGACATTATCTTGGACTTCATTGAGGGTCTTCCAAAGGCTTATAATAAATCAGTGATCTTGGTTGTTATAGATCGACTAAGCAAATATGCTCATTTTATAAGCTTGACCCATCCTTGTACAACTACCTTTGTTGCTCAGTTAATTTTGGATAACATTTACAGGTTGCATGGACTACCATAAACTATAGGTAGAGATAGAGATGTGGTTTTTAAAGCAAATTCTGAAAAGCCTTATTTGCAGCTCAGGGTGTGCAACCTTTTCATTCCATAACTTAACACCCACAATCAGATGGCCAGACCTAAGTTGTGAACAAGTGTGTAGAGGATACTTTAGGTGTATGTGTTGTGACAGACCTAAGGAATCGGTCAAGTGGCTACCCTTGGCTGGATGGTGGTATAATAACTCCTTCCATTCTGCTATCAAGATGACTCCCTTTGAGGTGTCTATGGTTAGAAACCCCTCACTCACTTACTATATCTAGCTCATGATTCTATGGTTGAAATGGTTGATAGAAGTCTTTAAGCTAGGAAATGTACTATCAATCTCTTAAAGCACCATTTATTGTTGTCCTAATCTTGGATGGAAGCTCATGTTGACAAGCAGATGTCACCTCGAGTATTTGAAGTTGGAGATGCAACGTTTGTTAAACTTCAACCTTACAGGCAGGTGTCATGCTTATCACGAGCTATATCCCAAGTACTTTGGACCTTTTGTTTTCCTAAAAAGGGTGGGCACAATAGCTTATCAACTACAACTTCCTCTTCAGAGCAAGATCCATAACACTTTTCATGTGTCTCAACTAAAAAAATTCATTGGGGACAAACTTGTTCACCCTGCTCTGCCTGTTACTCTCTCTTCTCATGGCTATATTATTCTCATTCCTAAGGCTATGATAGAAATAAGATCTATTTCCAAAGGTGGTCAGATAGTGGTCAAATCGTTCAACTATTCTTCTGAATATAGCACATGGATGGATGTTCATTCTTTACTTCAGCAGTTTCCTCAATTCAGTCCTTGAGGTCAAGGACTTCTGCAGGGGGAGTATTGTTATGTACTAATTTAGAAGAGAGGTCATTTTAGTCATTTCATAAGTCAGTTAGGTAGTTAATATTTGTTAAGAGGTTGTTAGGATTTGGTTAGGAGCTAAAACTTCCAGCTCATTGGGGATTAGCCTATAACTACCACAATTACAATCTAAATGAGGCATTCAATTTAGATAATCAAGATACTTCTCTCTTAATTGAATTCTCTTATTCTCTCCGTTTTACTGTTCAATGACCATTCTCTCATTAGTTACTTAGGTGACAAAATTGTGCTTGTCCATTAGCACGTTACAGGTTAATGACTTGATACCTTTTATTTCAGATCCTTCGCTTAATGATCCTCGTATAGAAATTTAGAAATTTTTGTATTTTTACCATTTTACTCTTTTTTGTTGTTGTTTTATCTCATTTATCAGTTGTGAAATAGTTGGCACGGTTCTCGATGCATTTGAAGGTATTTTATATGAGATTTTGGTTTCAGACATCCTTAAAGAAATTAGTTTGACTTTGCAATATTTTGTGATTCAAGCGTCAGATTGTGAATTTGATAGATTTATTAAATTCGAAATATCAAATTTGGATTAGTAGAAGGGTTGATTCAGGTTCAAAACCTTTATTTTTCATTTCGACCCTCCATTCGAAAACAAGTTTAAATCGGCTATAAGGCGTTCGAGGGTTAATTTATTGTAAACGACATCTTTTTGTAAATCAGATGATTTTGTTGAGTCCAGATTATCATTGCCAAGCTATTAGCATATGTGGTTTGTGTTTGAGAGGTTCTGAATGTGTTTTGAATATTTCGGGTTCATTAAGTAAAATCGATCGACAAAAAAGTTCATTATTCATTTTAAAGATTAAAAAATTATTTCAAAACTTCTGAAATGTCGTGCATGAATTGTAGGATTGATTTGGAGAATTTGGTGTAATTTTAATAAGTGGAGATCCAATTTTTATTGCGGAACATGAAATAATTTTTAACGAGCAAAAAAATAATAGGGACTCTTATAAAAAAAGTCCATGTTTCAGCAAAATGGGAGTGTCCCTAACCTAACTTACAAAATTATAATAAATAGTTGCTCTTTTTGTTTTCTTCTTTTTTTCTTTTCTTTTTTCAATTTTCTAGTTTTAATTACTTTTTTCCCTCTCTTCTATATCTAGGATCTATTTCTCGTTATCTTTTTGTTTATTTTTTCTCTCTTCTCTTTCTAGCATCTACTTCTATTTTTTATTTATTTTCTTTTTTCTTCTTTTCATTTTTAGTTTCCTTTTTTTTCTTTTTATTTTTTGAATTTTTGGTTGCATTTTATATTTTATAGTTGTTTGTACTTCCAAAAAATATGGTTGCGATTAGTACAAGCCATGGATGATGAAAACATAATAATTAGGGGTGTGCATCGGTCGATTCAGTTTGATTTTATATATTATCGGTTCGATTTGTCGTCTTTTGATTTTTAAATACGCTAAACCAATAACTAAATGAATAAGATATTTTTATTGGTTCTCAATTTATTGTTTTTTGGTCCTTAACAGTTTGACTTTCGATTTAACCAATAAGAAAATTCTCATAAAATAAATATCAATTTGGTGCAATAATTTTCAATGTTGTGTAACAATAGCAACTAACATGACATTAATAAGAATGCTCATAAAATAAAAGCAGTAGCACCTAACATGTCATACGCCTTGTAGTGCCAAATATTATAAAATAAGAAGTCCACCATCATGTCCACTAACTATGAAACAATTAGACTTAATGATAAATGTCAAAAATGTCTTAAACGTCCTCTTCATATTATATAATGAAGCATCACATATGCTTTGCAGTGCCAAATTCCACATATGTCGTCATCACTGCAAACCCTCATTGTTGGTTTACCTGAGAGGAAATTGAATATGTCTAACTTTAGAGGGTGTTTAATAATGAATAGGTTTAGATTTATTGGGTTATATGTTTTCAGAAAATTGAATAGGTCTGTAGAAATTAAAGAAAAATTAAGTCAATATACTCAGAACTAATAATTAAAAGTAGTAATTTATTAAATTCTTATTGGTTATTGGTTTACCCATTAACCCAATATGAAAAATTAAAATAAAACCATTAACCCAGTAAATTTTTTTATAAAACCTGTTAACCCAATAACAATAAAACAATAACATTTTTATTGGATTGATTTATAGGTCGGTTCGCTTTTTGCACACCCCTAGTAATAACCGCTCGTTGTATTGGTTTGGTTTATTGATTAGTCCGGTTCTATCTATAACTTTTATTTCTCTTTCTTCATTATTTTTTCCTTTTTCCTTTATTTTCTTTTTTATTTTCTGTATTTTCTCCTTTCTCATTTTTTTTCTTTTTCATGCCCCCCCGTTTTCTTCTTCTTTTTCCTATTTCATTTTTTCTTCTTTTTTTTTCTATTTTTATTTTTCGTTTCTTTCTTTTCATTGTTTCTCTCTCTTGCATCCCTACTTCTATTTCTCTTCTTTAAAAATAAAAAATAAAAAATTGGGGTTTTTTTCTCTTTTTGGTTTTATTTCTGTATTTTGTTTCTTGTTTTTTTTTTTGGGTTCTATTTTACGTATTTTTATATTTTTTTAAAATATGGCTACGTTGAGCACAAGCCACGATGATAACGAAAGTACAACAATCGCTTATTGTATTTGTATTCATACCATCATTTATAATTTTATATTCATTGATACATTTGTATTTGTATTTGTATTTCACAATTTGCATTTGTATTTGTATTTTATAGTTCTCGCATGTATTTGTACTTTATAGTTCACACCATCATTTATATTTTATACAATTTGCACTTGTATTTTAAACAACTATTTTATATTTGTATTTTATAATGGATCGCATATTGTATTTGTCTATTGTGGTTTTATTTTGTTTGTATTTGTATTAGTGTTATGTTTTTGTCGATGCACTTGTATTTTTATAGAACTATTTTGTGTTTATACTTGTAAGTTGATGGCATATTGTAGTTGTATTTGTAATTTTATTTGTTCCATTTTTCTGTATTTGAATTTATAGTTCACAGTATCATTTGTATTATTAAACAATTGCAAAAAAAAAATGTTATTTTTCTTTCTACAAACACTTGTATTTAAATTCAACAACAACAAACCCAGTGTATTCCCACTTAGTGGGGTCTGGGGGGGGTAAGATGTACGCAGTCCATACCTCTACCTCTGATGAAGTAGAAAGGCTGTTTCCGAAAGACCCCCGGCTCTGTATTTAAATTCATTGATACGAATTATATTTTATTGATACAAATTGAATAATACTAATACAACTGATGAATTACACAAATACAAATATTAAATTACACAAATACAAATGTTAAATTATACAAATACAAATATTACATTTGTATCAAATTGATACATATTTATACAACTTGAATCACACGTATAAGAATGATACTTGTTTATATACAAACACAAATGATAAATTTGACATACAAATAGTAACGATACATTAGTATTGAATGACACATTTCATAGTTGTATATTTTAGCTCAAGCAAAATACGATTAATCCATATACTTATTTGTATATAAATATAAATGATAAATTGTATAGATTCACAACTAAATTATTCAAATATAAATAATAAATTTATTTAAAATATATTGTATGATAGAAATAAATATAGAATATAAAAAAATATAAAATAAAACAACAAAAAAAATGAGAGAAAAAATAAAATACAAAAAAAGGATAAAAAATGACTAAAAACTGAAACAAGAACGAAAAAAGAAAAAAAAGCAAAAAAAAGACGGCAATGATAAAAATAAAAATGAAAAAAGAAAGAAAAATGAAAAAATGAAAAATAAAAAAAGAAAATATAAAAAAATGATAAAGATGAAAAAGAAAAAATAAACAAAAAATAAAAAACATGGAAAAGGAAAAAAGGGAAAAGAAAAAAAAACGAAAAAAAGGAAAAGAAGAAAAAAACTGGAAAAGAAAAAGAAAGAGAGCAAATTAAGGGAGAATAACAGAGAGAGGGTATGAATTGTATTTAATTGGTAACAGAGGTTATGGATTATAATTAATTAAAACTTAAGTTAAATAGGTTGATTAGGAGCTTATGTTTGCTAACCCATGTAGTTATTCCAAAATAATATCTGACTGGGCAAACATGCATGAAATTTAGTTTCGACTGAATTAGTTGATTCAAATCATTATTTAGAAATTATAGAAAAAAGAATCAATGTATTTCGCTATCGTATGAGGGACTTATGACCTTTTTAGTGAATATAAAAGTTGTTGGTGTGCACCTTTAGCTACGAAAAAATAGACATTTAGCTACGAAAAATGGGATTTACCTACAAAAATCGTACCGAACATATAAAAATTTCAGACTTCGTCATATTTCATATTTTTGACATTTTGGGAGCTAGAAAGCTCTATTTTTAGCAATTCTTAATGCGTTTTTCTTGTATAATCATTTAATATTTGATTTTAATTATCTTCACTTTTTCCATTTTTCAAGAATATTCATTTCGTTTTTCATGAATCCTAACCAAAGTTGAGATTCAAAATTTCATCCATCATTTTCACCATTTTGGGGCTTTAGAGCTCCAATTTGAGCGTTTTCAAAAGAATTTTTGAGATTTCATTCGTGGGTGTGTTTCTAAACCTTGTGTTTATCATTTTCCCACTGACTTAATTACAAATTCATCTTCAAATCTTTGATCTTAAATTTAATTTTGGGGTTTTTGTCGGTAAAGCTTAAAATAATTTTTCTTTAATTTGGACCTCGTTTTAAATTCACTTTTGCATGGGTTTTTAGTAGTCGATTCCTAATGTTATGAAAAACGTATTTCCAAAATAAAAATTTAGTTTTATCCTTTTTGGCTTATTTTTTAACTATTTTTAGACGCAGATCATATTTAGTTGATATGGGTATCTTGAACTTCTTTTGACTTACAGATGTCATATTTTGATTAGATTAGAAGCGTTTGGTATTGATTCATGGAAGTAGAGCTTTCGATTGATACTTTGAAATGTGTTTTGGCTTGTGGATCTTCTTTAAAGGCAAGTTGAGATGTACCTTGACTTTCTATGAAGCGTTTATGTGTTGTGTGTTTGTTTGTTCATATTCTATGAAATGTACAAGATTGAGAGTCCCGCTTAGGTGAAATGGCGAGCATCTCCACGGGTACCGAAGTTTTCTAATGGGTCATAGTTAGTTAGTTCCTTATCTTAGTTAGCCTTGATACTTATGATTACACTTAGAATAAATTGTAGATATTTAGCTCATTAGTCTTGAATAATATTGATAGTGGATATCTCTAATTTAGAGCTTGAATTATGTTTGGTGGACTTTGACGTAATGATTGAGGTTTTTGTGACCTTTTAGGGGATGACTATGTTATTATTGTTATTTAATGAAATGATCAAGGTTTAGAGGATACTTAGAGTATGAATATACTTGTAACAGTTATGAGGCTTAATGTATGGAGCAAGCTAGATTTGAGTAGTCTTTAATTTATTGTTATCGGAATTTTTTTTTATTTCGTGTTGCCTGTGTGGGGGCTTATGTGAACTTCATTATAGACTAGAGTAATTATTTAAGATCAAGTGACCGGGTGGGGGATTATATGCATATTTCTTTTGATTTGAGAGCACATATTATTGGAATACTAGAGTTAGGGCTTGACTCGATGTTATTGGTTATATTTGTGCATTAAATTCCTTATCTATTATCGTGTCGCCTAATTGGATGTTTGACTTGTAATTATAAGCCTTATCTGTACATTAGAATATTGTATCTATTATTTTATCGTCTGAGTGTGGGCTTGACTTGCTATTGTAGGCCTTATCTGAGCATTTGATTGCATTGTCATTGTAGTAATCCCCGAGTGCAGGGTTAGAAATAATAATATTGATGACTATATGACTATTCTAGTAGTGCCAAATGGAAACCGATATCATTAATTATTAATACATTGAGTTGATTTTGAGCTCACTTATATATGTATTAAATGGATTTTGATCTTCATACGATTGGTTGTGAGCATTACATCCTCATATCACGTATGCATGTTCATGATACATTGATACCAGTGAAACATTCTGATTTTGTAAGAAAATAAGACACTTTATAAAATGCTTATACCGAGGAATGTGCCGGTAAGGTTGATTTGAGACATGCAATTGAGATCATAAGAGTATATGGGTTGAGAACCCCCCATGGGTACTATCTTGTGTCACGACCCAAAAATGGATTATGATGACACTTATCGTGGCTGCGCCTTGATAAGTAAGTCAACCACCTAAACTGATACAAAAAAAACAAAATCGATAACAGCATGAACCCAAGCGATATTTCTAGAAGGAAGTTAGGTCAAATCATAATGTGTGTGTATGTATATATAATAATAATAATAATAATAATAATAATAATAATAATAATAATAATAATAAATAAAAAATATGAAGAAATACATAAACCACCCAAAATATGGTCTCATAATGTAAGAGTAATCTAAGTACAAAATCAAAATTGAAAAGTACAAAATCTATCTCTGATCCAAATAAAGACATAAGTAAGATAGAGTGAGATCTGAAAATTTGCCCTGAATGCTAGAACGGACCAATACTTTGGGTATCACTAATCAACAACATGATCTCAACCTCCTCATGTCATACTTGTGCTAGAATCTGGACCGAAAGAACACAGTAGGAGTAAGTACGGTCCACTTGTACTCATCAGGTATCATAGGCCAAAATCTGAAGAAATACATAAACCACCCAAAATATGGTGTCATAATGTAAGAGCAATCTAAGTACAAAATCAAAATTTAAAAGTACAAAATCTATCTCTGATCTAAATAAAGACATAAGTAAGATAGAGTGAGATCTGAAAATCTGCCCTGAATACTAGAATGGACCAATACTTTGGGTATCACCAACCAACAACATGATGTCAACCTCCACGTGTCGTACTCGTGCTAGAATCTAGACCGAAAGAAAACAGTAAGAGTAAGTACGGTCCACTTGTACTCATCAGGTATCATAGGCCAACTAAGCAAAGTAGACATAAGATAAGTAAAATATATTATGAACAAGTCACCTACAACAAAAAAAGTCTCAAACGGTAGCTCACACCATCTCCACTAATAGTTCTAATACATACAAGTACACAGAAACAACAGCAATATAGATGTGGATTAAGTCAATTCTTAATTAGGAATTAAACTAATTGATTATACTAATGATAGATTCACCATGTTGAATGCAACTTCTACAATCTAATTTTTACCAACAAGATAAGCTAAAGTATAAAAGTCTAACTTTTGAGGTTTTGCTTCTGTTTTCTTTTTCTCTTTCTTTTTCCTTTTTGCGGCCCCTTATGCAAAGATTTACCAAAAGACTCTACAGAGGAGATTTTTACTACAAAAAGAAAAATTAGAGGAGATAAATAATATAGAAAATTCTGCGATAAGGTTCGGTATTGCATTACATAAATACCTCAAGTTTATGACACTTAGTCTTTTCAAATAAATTCTACAAATTCAGCCTGGTTAAAGTCAAGAGACAATAAGTCAAGTCAAATTATGATCAAGTCAACAACCTTGACTTTACAACAAGAATTCCAAAATATATGCCAAGTAATCAGACCACAGAAGAATCTCAAATATAACAACCAACATTATAATTCGGTTCACTAAAGTAACCACCAACACTAACCACAATATAAGTTGGTCCACTTATTGAACCAATATAAACAACAACAATAACAACAATTATATATCCGGTCCACTCAAGGAACATTCGTACTCATACATACCTTGTACGTATATGCTAAGAGTCTTATGGGTGCTACCATTTGCTATGACCTGCAGGGGTGCACTCTTCTCCATATATTATACTAGCATGGTACCCAAGCCAATCACTGAATCATATCAACCAATTCCATGAAGATGCAAACAAAATCAAACACAGTCATGGAAATAAAGGAAAACAGACAAGATGTGAATGCATATGTAATGCAATGCAATGCAATGTGGATGAGATGAATGATGAAAACCATTGTATGACTTTTCGTATACACCCACTGAGCTCGCTGCAATAAGGTAAGACCATGGAGGGTTCGTAATTCATTTATTTTATCTCGTATCTCAATCTCATTCTCAACTTCCTATCCGACTCATATTCACGAAGAGGGTTTTCATAAAGGTGACTCATTTTCTTTACAAAAATGGTGTTTTCTAGTGGTACCAGTATCTCATAGATGTATATGTATGGAATGATAATGTAATGCTCACAATTAACTCAAATGATGATATCCAATCCATCTAACACAAAATATATAGACAAGTGAGCCCATAAATCAACTCAGTATATCCATAATTCATGATTATCAACTCCAATTGGGAACCATCATAATAAATGTACATTCAAGACATCATTATTATTATTATATCAACCCTTAACTCGAGTATTTTATCATGATAGAAGCAATCAATGCTCAAATAAGACCTAAATTAGTAAAATAAGCCCCCGCACGGGCATCATATCTAGAATAAAGGCATTTAGATGCATATATAAGACCAATGATGTCAAATAAATCCCCCCAAAAGGAAACATATAATATCAAATATCACAAACCAACCACAACATAATATAAGCCCCCACACAGGCACAACCCCCACACAGACACACAATAGTAAAAATAATCTCTAAACTTAAACCCCATAGTTATTTTCTCCAATCCATAGAATGTTGTACTTATTCATTAACTACCCAACTCAATCAAAAATAAGTTAAGCCATAACCTACTTCTAAATGATGAAATACCGATCTAAAGTACCTTAGTACAGAGCCTTCCCCTCACGCACAATCTAAAAAAAAACTACTACATTTAAAAATAACATCTTCTCATTAAAAGAATGTTAATGATATCCATATTGCATATATTTAGGTCGGGTTCAAAATGGGTTAGAAAAATGAGTTCGAAAATGAAAGGGTAAAATTGAAATTTTATTTCAAAAACACATGTTCAAAGGTTGTAGGAGATTACAGGAGAAAACCTATACAAAATAGGTTAAAATAGAGGTCAATGATGAATAAAATCCCTTTTTAAACTTTATCAATTACTCTAAGTTTCCGCTTTGAAATCATGATTTAAAGGTGTTTTTTAAGATAAAATCGATGGAAAATAGTGGGATTATGAGTTTAGAAGTTACCCACATGAAAATCAATGTTGAAACCCTAGAAAATCTATTTTCCCAAATCTTGGAGGTCCAAAAATAAAGTAAAATCACAAAAATGAACCTTATATACTGTTTAATGAATAGTACCTCACGATTGCGAGGGTCAAAGTTTGACCAGCCAAATTAGTGGCCTTCGTATTCACGGCAATGTACGAATTCTAACCTTCATATTTGTGGTAGCCATGTCGCATTCCTGAAGCAGACTCGACCCTACTCGGACCCCTAACGCTTAGCGATCACGATGTGGAGAAACTTCCTCCTTTACATTTGTGAAAGAGTATCTGTTTTGCAACAAATATCAATATTTTGCGGATTTTTTCCAAGTTTTTGAATTCTTCAAACAGACCCTAGGGATTCATTCGGGATTAGCAAAAATAAATCATAAATGCTGATGGATTAATTTTGATATTTTCTACTCAATGGAGATGTGGTTGTTATCAATAAACTAACCCTCGAGACCCTGTTTCACTATTTTCTAAATAAAGGATCAAAATGAGATATAAAAGTTTTAAAATCGAACCAACCCTACTACTAACCCAAATTCAATATTCTGGATCTACTGGAACAGACTATTTTGCCATCCAACACTCAAAAAATAAATGTTGGCCAAAGACAACTATATGACTTCTTAAGCCTCTAAAAACCACAACATTTGTTCTCGGTTGCTTTGGGAACTGTGTCAACTATCCCCAAACCTCAAAATCAATATGTCACAATTATGTAAAATGGAAAAATTGTAAAAATACATAGAAACCAAAAATTCATAAATTTAGGTCATTACAAATCCACTACTAAAAATCTTGTTCATCCTTAAACTACGGGCAAGAAAATACCTAAATTGGTAACGAGCTGAGGGTAACTACTACACATGTCGGACTTAACCTCCCACGTAGTATCCTTAATAGGAGGGTGTCTTTACTAATCCTTAACCACAGGAATAGCTCTAGAATAGAATTGTCTCATATTCCTGGCTAAAATGGACATTGGCACCTCAACAAACATCAACCTCTCATCCAACTGAACCAAGTACGAAGGAATCACATGAGACTCATCCAAAATATAGTATTAAAGCGTAGAAACATGAAAAACTAGATGAATGGCTGAAGAGTCTGGAGGTAAGTTCAACTCATAAGTGTTGCACCCAAGAGTAAACACAAGTTTATATGGTCTCATCAAGTAGTAAAGTGGCCCTTTAGAAGCCAAGTATCGATACCACAGAGACTATTATTAATAAACTATCCAATTTTAGTTTAAATATAGAGACTAAAGTGGTGTAAAAGTAACTAAAAGAGGGTTTGTGTTGTAAAATGAAAGTAAGTAAACAATGCGAAAAAAGTAAGAGCTTGGACAATCAATAAAGAGAAACCTGGGGTTAAAGCACTGTGAACAATCATACTAAGTTATTGAAATTCATTGGTTAGATTAAGTATCTTGGTTGTTGATTCACGGGGTTGATATTATGATATGGTATCTCCAGCCTCTAATCACCTATCTGACTTAGCCCCACAACTACATCATTAAGCGGGGATGTGAGAACTAAGCTAAACACATTTATATTTTATACCATAGTAAACCAAATAAGGCTTCTAGGTATATATCTATCCTAGACGCTAATTCAAATCCCTTATTTTATAAAAGACTAAAAACCTTACTCTAATTACCCTCATATTCTATCCTCTTATTCCTCCTTTCGAGCTCACAAAAATAATAATGGATGTATTTTAAGGGTCGTGAATCCTTAAAATAGTTATAAAAAGGATAAATAAACAACCATATATGATAAGCAATCAAAACCAAATCAATTCAAAGCATTATTAATCATGTTCTAGGCCTTAACCCTAGAAATGGGGCGTTTAGCCACTCATGGACATAATCATAATCACCATGAATGAATACATATTAAAATCTATAAACAAACTAAATTAAAGATAGATATATCCTAATTGAATTGTTTTCCATCACCTCTCCAAGCTTCAAAGTCGTCCCAAGGTATTTTGCAATGTGTTTAAGTGTACTATTTATAGGAGGATGATTTTGGACGTGTTGGGAATAAGGTGTGCGCCGCCCCTTACATTTCCTAGGAATGGGGATCATGCTATGGTGGTCAATCCCTGGGAATGGGGGTCGTTCCACATTCCTATCGCAAGGACACACTGGAAAGTTCAATTCGACTCTAAACTCGTCTTGTGCACTTATCCCTCCATCCCAAGCCTTGTGGTGTTGTTTTCACTTGATTTCAAGATTGTATATCCTCCATATATAATCAAAATCAAATTACTAAGAATATTATAGAATCAAACACCATGGATTATAGCTCAAAACAACACAACGTCAAAGACAACAACTAGAACCTTAATCTAAGAATGCTAGTTTTATCCTTTTGATCTTTCACTTCTTGTTCGACTCTAGGCTTGATTCACTTAAACTTTGAATACTATAAACAAGTTGTTCCACACATAATTACACAAAAATAACCGTAGTAACTAATTATAAACATTATAATCCATCGAGATCAACTAGAACAACACCTAGCTCAAGCTAGTAACACTAGTTTTCTCGTTTGAACTCTAAGTGACCCAATTAAGTACAAACTTGTTTGGAAGACACTTTAAACATTGTAATAAAATACTTACTTATATTCTCAAATATATAATTTTTAACACATTAATCACATAAGTTGTCCTCAAAACAAGGCTAAATAAGTTAGGATAACAACACTAAGGTGCATAACTTCACCTCAGAGCATCATCCCACACTTAAAGCCTTGATCGTCCTCGAACAACTCTTTACTCTAAGCATCATAATCTAAGGGGATTAAAAACTTCTACTAAACAAAAGACACTTAGCTAGTACTTCAATGACTACACAGAATGCAAGTTTCTACACTAAGCATGTTACAAACATAATTGAAAGTTCAAGAATACTACTCCAAAATATCCTAGCCTCAAGATTGACTCACCTAGTTGGAAAACTCATACATATTTTTCAATCAAATACATCAGATAAATCACCCAACTATCATCAACATGTGCCCTCACAACAATAGAGTTACCCATAATCACTTACATAAATGCAATTTATACAGAATGGATACAAGAATCAAATTACGCTCACTCTCACAAAGAATTCACAAATTACACAAGATGAACCATAAACTTTCCCTTAGTGTAGTACTCCACTAATATCAAAATGTTAAGGCTTAAGATCAAATAGGTCTTTATGGGTTGT